>NC_077227.1:676858930-677046539 GCF_027887165.1 Monodelphis domestica
TGGGTCAAGAAACAAACCCCTGGGGAACTCCACAGGTCACTGGGGCAGATATATAGCTACAGCAATGAACAATGGAGGACCATCTGTCTAATACTTAAGCTTCTATTGGACCATGAATAGATTTTCAGGAAGCCCAAACTCAGTGGAATGAGTCAAAGTCTCTGGATGACAGTCCATGCCTACTAACAGATGGGGAAGTGCATATGTCTGAAAGAAGACCTGAGTATTTTAGTGAACTACAGCTCAATGAATCAGTAGTTCAAAAAAGTATACGAGAAAGTGAATAGGGTTCAGGACTGCATTAAGAGAGGCATAGCTTCCACTGTCCCACTGCACTTTGCTCTCAACAACTATATATGGAACTTAGTTTGGGTATACTGCAATCTAGAACTGAGATTGATCAGCTAAAGAGAAAAGGATGGAGAAAGTCTCAAAGTCTTGCCACATAAGGAGCAGGTGAAGGAGGTGGGGGTAGCCTGAATAAGAGAAGACTCCATGAGGTTAAGTGTGAGATGGAGTCATCATCAATGTCTACAAATTCAAATATAAAGCATAACTGAACAAAGGAGGAAAAACGGTCAAACTGATATAAGAAACTATTTATATATGGAATCACTAAATTAGAAATGCAAAAGGGAAGAAGAAGAAAGTAGAAGATGGACAGATAAGAAGAGAGGACAGGATAGGATGGGACAGGACAGGGCAGAAGAGAGCTATAAAGTAGAAAGCTCTTGACTTAGCATCAAAAACCAAAGTTTAAATATTAGCACTTCTATTCAATAGCTGTGACCATGGATCTGTTTCCCTTCTGCAAAATGATGGGGTTGTTGATCTCCAAAGTTCCTTCCAGTTCAAATATTCTGTGACTCTTAATCAAGTGAACAGATTAAATGTCAAATCCAAATGATCAGAATGACAGGACTAGAAACTGGTGATCACTCAGTATGCAAGGGAAAATATGATGGACCAGATTCTTCTCTGTTGCTGTTTTTTAAAAGAAATATAATAAGGAAATACATTGTTTCCTGCATGTTTCCTTAGTATTTTCAGAGAGCATCATATGATAGCATCCTTCTTAATGGCCCATGTTTCTCAGAATAACAAAGAAGACATTAAATAGTCAACCCATATTTGTTCTACTTCGTTTTCTCTATTCAAAAAGTAAGATTTAACATTTGTCCCTTCCCCACCCTCACTCTGAGGCCTCATCTTATCTTCCAGTTCTTCTGAAACACCAACGCTCTGCTAAACCTAGGACTGATGAAAATGGAATGCCTCATTCCAATTGATAACATCACTTGCTAAGAGTTTATTTAGATTTCTGTATTTTGAATCCTGGATGTAGAAAGACCCAAAGATTCATATAAAAAATTAGAAGAATATGTGATGCTCCAAAAGGAGACATACAGAAGAGATAGAATGTGAATGACACATAGAATTTCTGACTCAAAATGAATTTGCTCATTTCCAGTCTAATTTATAAAAAGAGAATCTCCCCTTAGTCAGAAGCTTAATCTTCAGCTTAATGAAACAAGCTGAAATCTCTGTCTCTGTACAACTCATTTTGAAAGCTTATGTTAAGAGACAAAAGATAATGTCTCCGTTCACTCTTAGTAAGATGTTCTCTGAAGCCAGCTGACCTATAAATCTAGATCTAAAGAATTTGGGGGGCTGCTTCTTAATTACCACATAGCAGTGTGACTGGCTCACATGGCGTACTCCCTCATTGAAATCACTGCGGGGAGAGATTTGTGAAGTACAGGAGGAAATCTAGAGTCAGCAGTGTTTTCTGATGACTTCCTACAGAGAACAAGTCCTGAACTCCAAAAGAATTTTGCCTTTCTGGTGCCACGGCTGCAGGGCAAGTGATTTGAGAGAGTAGGGCAGGTAGGAAGTTTAGATGAGGGGAGTTTTCATATTAGAGCATAAACCACTGAGCAGCTGGAACAGCCTTTAAAACATAAATCACTAGACCTGCAAAGGGCCTTAGGACACAAGAGCACAGGATGTAAGGGGTGGAAAAGACCTCAGAATGTAAGAATAGACTAGCAGGGCCCTTAGAAACCAACTAGACCAAATCCTTCATTTTCTAGATAAGGACCTAAAATCTCAGACATGGGAAGCCACCCTTCCCAGGTCAGACTGCAGGTGAATAGCCAAGCTAGGATTTGAAACTTCTGACTCCAAATCTTGCCCCTTTTTCATTATATCCTGATATCTCTGATTTTGTTTGTGCCATAAATGAAGCTCAGCAATCTGTGCCACTTCTAAAAAGATTCAATGAATTTACATGAATTGATGTCTTTCTAAGGATGATGCTCTTGGCTAGAACATGAGACTTCTGGGGAAATGGAGACTGTGGGAGAGAAAGGAAGGATTCATTTCATGTTGGAGGAATAACATGACACAAATAAAGAGAGGGCAGAAAAAGAATGGGGAAGAGGGAGTAGTTTATTTTTTCCTAAATGAAGAGCAAGCATGAGGCTGTAAAGGAGTAAAAAGAGAGAGAGAGTGAGAGAGAAAGAGAGAAAGAGAGAGTAAGAGAGAGAGAGAGAGAGAGAGAGAAACCTGGATACCTGGATTTGAAGTCTAAATAAATGATGTGCATAAATCCTGGCTCTGTCATTTACTGGCATGGCCTTTGACAATTCATGTTTGTCTTTCTGGGACTTAGTCTGCTTATCTGTAAAATGAAAAGTTTGGAATGGATGATCTAAAGTCCTTTTCAGATAAAAAACTATGATCCAAATATGGCTGCTGCTTTGATAGGAGGGCCTTGAATACCAAAGTTATGACTATCTATATTTATATCTAAATTTATCTGTATCTATTCATATACACATATACATATGTATATGAATACATGTGTATAGATATATAAATATATATTATTAGTACATATAATGTGTAAGCATATTATGTATGCAATAAATGATATATTATGATTATAATATAATTATATATTAACCATATTTTTAGATATTACATATAGTTCTACATATATAATCATATAGTATATATAATTCTCTCTCTCTCTCTTTCTGTCTATATTCATGGTGTGCTGGAGTCAACTTGTACTCGTTCATAAGAGCTGATTGTTAAATATTCAGTATGAACATCTATACCTCAGAAAACAGGCAGATGCTACAAATCAGGGTTGGATTTATTGTTTTGTTGATTGTCAAAACATGAGAAAGTAATGAAGACAATGTCAATGATGCATATTCAACTTAAAAGGGTGACCTGTATATACTGCAAAGCTAGTTGTTAAACATTTATCAGCATTCACTATGTGTGTGTGAATATATATATGTTTATATACCTATATGTGTCTACAATATATACATACATACATGCATTCATGGCAAAGGGGAACCACTGAATGTTTTTACTTCTCTCTGGAAAACCTGGTGGTTCCCAGGGCAAATGTTAATTTTTTCTCTGGCTACAGTCTAATTTTTATTAAAATTAGTATTAGTAAATTAAAACTAGGGAAGCCATATAGCACAGTGGGTAGAGTGCTGGGTCTAGAATCAAGACTCATCTTCTTTACTAGCTTACTGACTGTGTCATCTTACCTGCCTCCGTTTCCTCATCTGTAAAATTTGCTGGGAAAGGAAATGGCAAATCATGCTGGGATCTTTGCCAAGAAAACCCCAAATGGAATCACAAAGAGTCAGACACCCCTGAAAAACAACTGTAAAAACAAACTGGGGATGTCTGATCATTCTTTGAATGGAAATAAAACAAAACTAAAATAAATCAACCAGTTCCAAATCATTCTCAAAGCTTCTTCTCGCAGTGATTTAGTCACCAACAACGACTCGTCCAGTGCTTTCCTGGTTAAGATGAAGAGACCCTATGCTCACCCATAGAGACTAAAGCAGCGGCTGTCATCTAGCCCGGCTCTGAAATGTATAAAGAAGATATCTAGTCCTAGATATCAAATGAGTTGCAGGAAAAACTTGCTCTAGTAATTCATTTGGCAGCTTCAGCCAACCCCAAAGCGCAGCGATAAGCTGGCTCCCCATATGCCAATGGGATATCATCTCTTCGTGGCAAGGGATGACAAGCCACGATAAATCTCTCCTAACTCCACTTGGTCACTGGCGGCAAACACTAGGCACATCTGTCCCCTCTCTATTGCACGAAATGGTTTATTTGTGCTCTTTGGAGACCCGTCGGCGTATAAATCCCAGGTATTATTATGATTATTTTGAATAATTATTATGAATGATGATGATTACCTCCCTGAGGCAGAGAGAACGGGCCCCGTGAACTTGGTGGATTCGGCAGAATTGTGTGTGAATATTGAGGAGAGACGATATATCTCAGGTCCAGGGAGCTTATGTAATATTTCAGGAAAGAAAGGTCATTAATACTAAAGGGAGTTAGAAGCAGAGATGGGGAGGGGAATAAGCATGTAAATGCATTATTATTGTTTTTTAAACCTCTACCTTCCATCTTAGAATCAATATTATGTATTGGTTCCAGGGCAGAAGAGCGGTAAGGGCTAGGCATTAGGACATAGGTGACTTATTTAGGGTCACATAGCTACAGAGTGTCTGAGGTCAAATTTGAACCCAGGACCTGCCATATTGAGGTCTGGCTCTCAACCCAGGGGCTGCCCCCTGAATTATTTTACAGTCATGTTGTGGAAAGACTTCTGAAAGTCTTAGAGGCAGGAGGACCCAGGTTCAGTTGAGCTATATGAGCACTGCTCTGAGTCTCAGTTTTCTCATCTGTGAAATCACTCACTGCTGCCCAAGGGGAAAGCACCTCGTCCACCGTGGAGGGTAGAGAAATGAGAGTCAGTGGTCCTTGTCTTTGGTCTCTAGACGGCATCTCCCTCACACCTCTGGGGTGAGTCACCTCCCCTCAGCCTCCCTGAGCCCTGAATCACCAATGGGCCCCTCTGCTGAAAAACGCCTATGTGTCAGGTCCTTCCTGCTTCCAGATCAAGGTTAATTATGTCCTTATGAAAGCAACACCCCGCCTGCCATTATAAAATAAAGCTCTCCCCACTGTAATTGACTCCTTGAAAACAACTTTTTAGCCTTTCAGAAAGCCAGTTTTCCAAGAAAAACAGTTCGGGACATTTTGAAGTTCGGCGCTGTGTTCTTGGGGAATTCATTCTAGCCAGGCGTCCCACTGCACAGTTTGCCCGCATCGCTGGCCTCCAGCTTTCCATCTCCAGGCTCGAAGGTATTAACATGAAGCCACATGGCTCCAAGAAATAACTGGGGCAGAAACGGTTCCTTTCCTGGAATGGCGGACGGGCTACCTTCGTGGAGTTTATTTTTACCCATCTCATCTTTAAGACTTCAAAGGTCCCCCCCAAAACGTTCTTTTTTGGTCCCGTGTTTGTTAAGGCACAAACCCAGGATCTGTAGGCTTGCAGCCAAAACACCGCTCCGCCATGCACACCTGGAAGTCATTAAGACCTCCAATTCAAATACTACTGGAGGAAAAAGAAGGGGAGAGGGAGAAAGGCATTTTTTCCAGGCACTTTGACACCCTTTTCTCCATTAGGGTAAGTCTGAGCCAAAGGTGTTCAAAATAGACTGGCTAAACTGCAAACAAACAAGTTATAAATGCTCTGCTGGGCTGCCCCAGGCTAAGGGCAGAGGTCAGCCGTGTCACTCTGAGTTAGAGAAAGACAAAAAACTGAGTAGGAAGGATTGGGAACCTTTCCAAGGCACTGGCCAGCTCCGAGGGCATTTCAATATGTAAAATGTTTAACTCTCAAATTCCTAGCAGTGTATATTATCAGCGGTGATCAAATCCAAAGCAGATAAAAACCATCTTTATTGAAAGTTAAATCATGTGAGTCCATTATTAGGTAGGGCATGGTGCTGTGGAAAGGCACTAGACCTCAAGTGAAGAAGAAATGGATGAGGGGGCAGCTAAGGAGCTTAGTAGATTGAGAGACAGTCCCAGATATTGGAAGTCCTGGGTTCAAATTTGGCCTCAGACACTTCCTAGTTGTGTGACCCTGGGCAAGTCCCTTAAATCCCACTGCCTAGTTCTTACCACTCTTATGCCCTGGAACCAATACACAGTATTGGTTCTAAGATGGAAGGCAAGGGTTTAAACAAGAAGAAGAAATGGGTGAAGATAGCTTGGGGAGGCAGCTGGCTAGAGCCAGGCTTAGACATGGGAAAAGAAACAATTGGGAACCTTTCCAAGGCACTGGCCAGCTTGGAGGGCATTTCAATATGTAAAATGGTTAACTCTTAGAGATGTGAGGTCTTGGGTTCAAATTTGACCTTAGATACTTCCCAGCTGGGTGACCCTGGGCAAGTCATTTAACCCCCATTGCCTAGCCCTTGCTGCTCTTCTGCCTTGGAACCAATACAGAGTATTGATTCTAAGGCAGAAGTTAAGGGTTTAAAAAAAAAGATAGTAGCTTTGGTCACCTAACTTTGATGAAGCTTCATTTGGTCATCTGTAAAATGGGATAATAGTTACACTACAAGGTTGTTGAGAGGGAAGCATCTTATAGGCACATAAAGTACTACAGAAATGAAAATTATTATTTTAATTAGGACTATTAGATTTGGCCACACAACAACAATATCAAACTGCCTTTCTAAGCTTCTGCTCGGTTTATAAATTTTATTGTTGTTTATAAAGGCACATAGTGATCCTTTTGGGGACTTTACTTAAACATGGAATTATAGGTACAGCAGTTCCATTCTCTAGTACTTGAGGCCAGGTTACCAGAAGAAAGGTGTTCACTAGAATTGTGCAGCTGCTACGGCTATCCCTCTGAAGCACCTCTCTCTCTCCCCACTCAGTTTTCTAAATCCCACTGACCCCAGAGTCCCCAGAGGGGCAACTGGTGCCTCAGGTTCTAGAAGTTCTAGAAGGGTGACTTCATAACACCATAGCTCACAACCCCCCACTGTTGTGTTTCCCAATAAAAATCAGCCACTAGACCCAAATAGTTCTTAGAGAATATATTTTCTCAAGTGGCATAAGCACAAACAAGGCATTACAAAATATTCTCCCCCAAAACCAAGGGCCTGTTTTCCCATGCTCCTGACCTCATCTCTCCACTGAAACTTGTCTCTAAGTTTCCATCGATTTTTTTCCAATCGCCAAATCTGATGGTCTCTTTTCAGTCCTAATCCTTCTCTCTCCATACTGTTTTGACTGCATGTGAAGCTGCTGACTTCCCTTTCCACCCTTCAAACTTAAAGCCTTTTATAAAGTGAGTTTCTAAGGTTATGTTATTTGTATTTCAACATATTGGTTTCCTTTGTAGTTTATGTATTTAAGAAAATTACTTTGAGAAGGGGCTTTACCGGATTGCCAAAGGGAGCTATGACACACACAAAAAGTAAAGAACCTCAACTGCCTGAATCCGTGAGAGGCAACCAAGGTCTTGAAGAAGTCCCTGAGTAAGAGCACCAAGGCCATACCCATTAGTAGGGGAGACTGGCTGAAGCTTCTTGGTTAAGATGGCGAAGAAGGTAGCCATTGGCAAAGGAATGACTTCCTGGGCAGGTTGAATGCTAAAAAGGGGCTGGGGGTAGAGCTGAAGTGTCCAAGCCATGGGAGTAGAAGCCAAGCATGAAATGAATTCGTAGAAGCAGGAGAACCAGAGCCAAAGTCTGAACCCAGGGAGAGATGGGAAATTGGAAATAGAAAGCAGGGAAGTGGAATGGAAGCTCCCAGAGCTAGGTCACTGATGAAGCAATTGTTCAGCAATAAGCAGGATCAGGCTAGAGCATCATGTAGGAGCACCTGACCTGGAAACCCCCTCAGAGCTGCTATGTCACCAGAGCACCAAAATCATGCTTTGCTAGTGTTAGAACAATGAATATTATTGAAGGGCGGCACAGAATACTGAAACCAGTCAGAAAAATGAGGGCTCAAATCCCACTTCTGACACTTACTAGTTGTGTGCCTCTGAGGAAGCTGTTCAATTTCTCTGCTTTATTTATCTGTAAAATGGGGACAAAAATCCCTGTAGTTCCTATGTCATAGGATATAGGTATCATGAGACTAAAAGGAGCAAAAATGTCAGTATTATTCCTGTGGTGCCTTTCTTTAGCCCTTAAAGGTTTAGAAGACGTTTTCCTCGCTCCACAAGCCAAGGAGATAATCAATGTGAGTATTATCATCCTTGATTTACAAATGGGGAAAAGGAGCCTCACAAAAGTGACTTCAATGTAGGTGCCTTGAGTGCAGACACAGTTTCCTTGGGAAGACGTGGCACAGAGGCGCTTACAGAATTATGCTCCCCATTGGTTGCCAAGGGTAAGTGACTTCCCAAGGTCAAAAAGCTTTTTATGTGACACTAGTAATATGTGACACTGTAATATTCTTTTCACTAAGCTACTCTGCCTTTCTATCATAATGATAGGAACTGACCTTACTATTTCATTGGTTTAGGGAATTCCTGTACAAGGAAACTGTCAACCCTCCAATATTACATTAATTATGCTGTAATGAATATATGTAATTATGTTACATTATAATATTGTTATGTTATATTATTATATTACATAGTATATTGTTATAATAACATCATTTGTTTTATATACATATAATATATATATATATATATAACATTACATTGTTGTTTTTCACTTGTTTCAGTTGTACCCAACTCTTAATAACCCTAACTGGGGTTTTCTTGGCAAAGATACTGGAATGGTTTGCCATTTCCTTCTCCAGCTCATTTTGCAGATGAGGAAACTGAGGCAAACAGGGTGAAGTGACTTTCTCAGCATCATACAGCTAGTAAGTGTTTGAGGCCCCATTTGAACTCACATCTTCCTGACTCCAGGCCCAGTGCTCCATTTACTGTGCCATGTACTTATTATATTTTATGAAGTTATATTATATTAGCACCTACTTCACAAGGTTGTTATGAGGATCAAATGAGTATATACATATTGTTGTGATGTTTTTGTTGTTATCTCAACCTAGACTGTAGCTTAGAGCATTTGGAGGTTAAGTGACTTGTCAAGGTTCACACAAAACCAGTATGGGTCAGTGGCAGGATTTGAACCCCGGGTTTCTTAGTTCCATAGTTTGGCTAGCCAACCACAACTCCATGCTGCCTTTCCTGTTGTAGAAATCTAGAACTGAAAAGTCTTTCTAGCTCATAACCTTCACACTGATATATCTAGATGTTTTCTCTGAAAGTAGGACTGGTGGCTGGTGGCAACTTCCTTGTAGAAATGAGGTGATTTACCTGATATGTCCTAAAACCTGTGGGCAAGGTGGCATATTAATAAAAAGCCCTGTGAAAAGGACCTTTTGCCCTCATTGCTAAGCTCTGTATTAAAGCTGCTGTCACCAAATCCAATATAGCTAGCATAATGGTAAGAACCACTATAGGTGCCCCTTCAATGCCAGGGCATGTTTTTATGGGTGTCCTAATTCACACCTGGGGAGCAATTCCCTCACTTGAAAGATGTGGTTTCTTACCTTTCACATCATCCCATGTTTCTGACCTCAAGCAACCAACACAAGAAAACACAAGTTAACTTGCTCCAAGTTTTTAAGGAAATGTGCAAAATCAGTTTCTGCTTTGAGTTACACATCTTTCAGTCCATAATAATTTCCAAAAGTACAGACTGTGTCTACACACATGTGCGTGCACATGCACATACACAGAGGTTTGGGGGGAAACGTTTGGATTCAACTGGTTATCTTGAGAACAGCTGGCTAGTAATGGACTCACTGAATCCAACCAGGGTTTTAAAAATAACTGGTTGAGTGAATCCAATTTAATTCAATTCAACAAACATTTATTCAAGCTTTTTGATTTGTTTTGTTTTCCAGATCAGCTATTTGTGTAGGCACAGCATGAGAGTCCAAATTCCACATCACATCTCTTTAAACAAAGAAAGAAAGAAAGAAAGAAAGAAAGAAAGAAAGAAAGAAAGAAAGAAAGAAAGAAAGAAAGAAAGAAAGAAAAGGAAGGAATGAAGAAAATAAACCCAATATAAATTTATTATTTCCACTCTTAAGAAGTGAGAACCAAATGAAGAGATAGCACAACCTAGACTCACAGAATGTCTCAGGTGGAGGGAACCACAGAACATAGAATACCTAAACCAGGTCATCTAATCCAACTTTCTCATTTTACACAAGAGAATTCATGAATAGAGAGCTGACTCTAGAAAGAACTTGTTCAAGATTAACCTCTATATAAGGAAACTGAGGCTCAGAAAGGGGAAAGGACTCGCCCAATATCACAGAGCTACTAAGTGGTTGATACTACAGAATTTGAACTCAGATCTTTTGACTTTTAATATTCCCAAGCTGTTTCTATTTCCCACTAATAGATTAGATCTACCCATGGCAGCCTGGGTTTTGATTGATAATTAACATAATTAATTCACTACTTAGAAAGCTGTGGGAATATTAAGCCTGGCAATTTCTGAGTCTACTCATTGGGGAGAGGGACTACTTCTGCTTTATATATAGTGGTCATAGATAAATTTGCCTTTTGGTATATCTACTCCTTCCATCCAGTAATCTTTCACATATTTTAGGACAACTACAATATCCTCTCCCATCCAAAGTCTTTCCTTTAAGCTAGGTAACTCCAATTTTTTTCAAGTGTATCTATTAAGGTGTGATATCCAATCCGTCCTTCAATCGGCTTACCTTTTCCCTGGAAAGGACCTAGCTTGCCAATCAATGTTCTTTCTAAAATGTGGCACTGAAACAAGAACCAACAATGGAAACCTATGTCTGTAAAACATCATGGGGGCATCAGCTTGTGACTGGGAGACCAGGATCAGATCCAGCCTACTTTTGCCAGTTAAATCAAGTCATTCCCATGCCATATAAAAATTCTTCATCTATCTGAAGATTGTGGATCTATCTTCCCCAAAACTTTTCATCTCCAGGAAAAAAACAAACAAACAAACATCCTCTATTCCTTCAACCAACCCTTGCCTGGATCTTTAGTCTTTAGTCCCATTGCCATTTTTGGTCTTCCTCCTTTAGATACCCCCCAGATTGCTAGTAGTGTAATATAAGTTCAGCCACTTATTGGGAAACACAATGAAAATTTAGTTCTTCAGAGAGAGTCTGTGCCTGAAGGAAAACATCTTGAAAGGTGAGTAATTACATTATTGGGCAAAGAAGGAGCATGGAATGAATTCTCAGGGAAAGGGAGGGGGGGAACATAGGAAGGACTGAAATTCCTGTGGGAAGTAACAGTTTCAGATTCTTGTTCCCTCTGGTGATGAGAAAGGCACAGTCTGTGACCTGCCCTCACTTTTCTAAGCTATGCCTAGAGAAGGAATATAAATACAAAGCATCAAAGCAGGAAAACATGTCTGAGCTGTACCCATCTGTCTAGGTAACCTCAATAGGTCCCCTGCCAGTAAACAATATAGTCCCTGAGCTATTTGGCCCCAAGAAGGAGGCAAAGTTTGGGATAAAACAAACATATTTGTCCAGGTGTAATATGTGTCTCAGCTGAATGTTTTCTCCAACCCAAGCAATCTTGTTAGAACACAGACATATGATTTGGGCTTTTTCTTAGAGTTCTAATATCAGCTTAATGCTGAGAAGGGATTTTTTAGGTTTTGTTAAAAGAGCAAGAAACATCTCAAGCTCAACTAGCTGTTACTAAAAAAAGGCACAAGATTCAAGAGTCAGGGGACTTGGGTTCTAGGTTTGACTATTTCCCTTAAAAGCTGTACTTTGTTTCACAAATTAACCTTGATGGACCAGTGTCCTGATTTTTAATACAAAGATGGAAAGATCTCTAAAGTTTATAGAATGAAAGAATCTCAGAGAAAGACGGTATCTCAGAGGCTATCTTCTCCAATACAAACCTGTTAGTTCTCTGTTTCTCTGTCTCTCTCTGCCTTTCTCTGTCTCTGTTTCTCTCTATCTTTCTCTGCCTCTCTCCCTCCCTCCCTCCCTCTCTCTGTCTCTCTCTTTTTCTCTCCCTCTTTCCCCTCCTCTACCTTTCTCTCTCTTTTTAAAAAATATTATCTGATTCAGTCTTCAAGGTTGATATTGAGGACTAGGAATGAAAATAAAATAAATTTTAAATTATACCACTGTAACATTTTAATGACTTTTAACCTTCTATATTTTTAGCCTAAATATGAGATGCAATTTCTCTCTTTATGTCTTAAATAAAACCAGAGAGGAGCCATTAATTATTCACCTTTTCATTGTATATTCCTTTTAATGACAGCACAGAGTTGGGGGTGATCTAAGTTAGAACCAATATGGTAAAGAGAGTTACACCAAGTTGTACATACTAATGTTTCATCTCACTAAAATGATGGCTTGGCCTCATTCTTTGAATCCATCTTCACTGGCACAAAGCATCTGCTGAAGAAAAATCTCTACTACCCTTTATCTAAAAACATGGATTCCAGAAGTTAGAGATTTTCATACGTAGCCCATTCCTACTTTTCCAGTCTCCTTCCATCTTATTTCTTTAGTGATCCAGTGACACCACTATCTTCTTAATGTTTCTCAGATGTTCGATCTCCAGAATCTAAATGTTTTTCACTGTCTGTCTTCTATGCCTGGAATGCACTTTCTCCTCATCTCGGACCCCTGGATTCTAATGTATGCTTCAGAACCTATTAACATCATTCCCTGGCTTCTCCTCTGTTGCTCTAGCTTAAGACAAAAATGTAGCCCTCCTACTTGCCAAGGCCAAGCTCTTTCTTGTATCCTTCATTCAATACCTTCCCATCTCCTCTGGAAACTGGAAGGGATTTTAGGACTTAATTTTACAAACAAGGAAATCGAGGACTGGACAGGAGATATGACTTGCTCAAGGTCACAAAAGTAGAAAGCAGCAGAAACAGAATTTGAACCCTGTCTTTCTGATTCCCATTTCAGGAGTCTATATTGCTTCTAGTGAATGTGCCTCCAAAATCTTCCTTCCTATGGCACTGATGCATTTTGTTGGACCCCCCTCCCCATTGCCAAAAATATTAACCTGATAATTTGGTTCCATAAGGAAGTATTTTATCAATTTTAGGTTTGATTCGTGTAGAAGGTTGAATTATTCTTGAATTTTTCTGAAGCAATCTTTGCTTCTATCTCTTCTGCTATATAGGGCAGAAGGAGGATAAATTAGCTAAGTGATTATTACCTATAATACAAATGCTGTACAACCCCTTTGCCCCCTCACCATTTCCCTTCCATTAGACAATTTCCCATTGACTCAAAGTGAAAAAGATAAGACCAAAGTTGTGTCCAAGAAGTCCAAGTTAGGAAATACCACAATCATGTGAAAGGGAAGATGCTGTTCCAGTCTGGAACTTCTATTAAGTGATAGCTGAGGCATGAGACTCCTGGCCTAGGGTAAGACCTTAGGTCAGTCTAGGCCTGGGGAGCTTTAGTTAAAGATTAGATTAGCAAGCTTAGGTGCCACTCAGTCTGGAACTGGGTAGATTCCTATTATAAACACTTCTCATTATATTCCCCTTGTGCATTATTTTTGAATTTATATATTCTCTCTCCCCCTGTAAAGAAATCCTAGGACATGTACTCTTGTGATCTGGAAAGGAAGTAGGGGGTAGAAGGGAAAAAGGAACATAGGGGGACATGTAATTTGGTTTCAGGACTTCAGGTTTCCAACCCAAGGAACCCCAAGTTTCAGGGAGTCAAAAGCCTTGGGTCCTCAAGTCAGTTTCAATGATCAGATAAGCTTTGGAAACAGTGAATTGTGAACACTCTAAACACATTCCAAATAGAGAAGATGGTATCACAGGAAGCCATCTCTGGGTCACTGAAAACTAAGGTCTAGGTCTTGATTCTTCCCAGCCTGTATCCTTTTCTGTACTAAGACCTTCAAAAGAAGTGATGATCATGCCACTTAGCAGTTCTTTGTTTTGTTAAAAAAGGAGGCACTTCCTTGGGGTGGAAAAACACTGGAGTTGAGGTTAGGAAACCTGGTTTCTAGTTCTGACTTTACCACTAAAGAGTTGTGTGATATTGGGCAGGTCTTGCTCTCTTTTCTGAGCCTCAATTTCCTCAGTTGTGAAATAAGAGGGTCAGACAAGATGTCCTTTTCCAAAGTCTCTGATATTCTAAGGCTCTATGACAGGCCAGAATAACATTATTATTTATCACATTCCTCTCAAATTCGATATGCTTGGTTGGATAATGTGTCCTTCCAGCAACATTTTGTCCACTGGTAGAACACCAGAGAGCATTTCACAGAATCCAAGAATCTCAGGGAGAATAAGACAACTGTCATGAGGACAACAGAACATAAAGAAAGTTTGAAAGGGGCAGGTTTGGTCTTGATCTGAGGACAAACTTCCTCACATTGTAAGGTATCCCCAAATGGGAGGTTTTCAGGAAGTTGTAGGTTTCCTCCTCCTTTGAGGTCTTAAAGCTGAGTTTAGATGACCATTAGTCTGGTATGTTGTTGAGAAGATTCCTGTTCAAGGATGGGTTGGTTTTGGAGGTGCCTTTTCAGCTCTTCCATTCTCTCCTTCCAGCTAGTTTCTGGGCAGTAGAAGAGGACAGATTTCCCTCCTCATAAACCCATAAAATGATAATGATAATAATAATAGCTAACATTTACTATGTGCCAGTCACTATGCTTTTTTCCCTACTAAATGAATTTATTTTAAGTGAGATTCTTAATAATGAAAGATTACCTTTCAGAAAACAATAAAAATGGAAAACTAACAGTAAGAAACATTGGTAAACATTTTCAAATCTTATCATACAAAGGAACATAGTAAACTGAGGAATAAGTGTAATCATTACAATCATTATCTCATTTGATTTTCACAATAACCCTGGGAAATAGATACTATTATTACCCTCATTTTAAAGATGAGGAAACTGAAGCAAATAGTGATTAAGTGACTTGTTCAGAGTCACACAGCTGGAAAGAAACTGAAATTGAATTCTTGTCTTCCTCTCTCTAGGTTTGATGCTCTATCCAGAGGACTACCTTTGCCACATCATCACAAAGTTTATATCTCATGTTCTATAAAAAGGACATCACTTAGGGGCCAAAATAATAAATGGATTAAAATAAGAAACAGCTCATAGATGCCGCCACCATCTCTTCCTCTCTCGGATTCACTAGCAATCACAACTTTTGTGTGGGTGCACTATTAGGCAATGATTGTCAATTGTGTAATCATGAGATTTGTATGAGTTTCGGCACCCAAGAAGATCTTAGGAGCTAGCTAGCCATGAATCGACTCATTTTACGGAGCTCTTTCCTCCCCACTACCCTTCCCCTGAGCATTCCTGAAGCCAGTATTCCCTGATCCTATTTGCCTTTAAGATGGAAAGAAAATTTTAAACTGGGGAAGGACAGCCAGTTGTTAATCTGTTTTCCAGATCACCAACAGTGAGCAACTCTAATCTAAAGGCTATAAAGGGTGAGGTCAAAGGATGAAGGACACCTAAACCATGACGTGCCTTTTATTAGATCAATAAAATGTATGATTTCACTTACTTAATTACATAAAGTTGTTAGGAAAAAAACTTCTTCCCTTCCCCCTTCTGGCCCCCAGTTCTCCCAACCTCCAATTAGCCTGGGTTATGTGGAGGGCAGAGAAATTAGGGATAAGCTCTCCAGAGAGGACACGGACAAGGGGGCAGCTTAGTTGCAGAAGGCCTGGTTTGAAGCCAGAACAGTCACAGGAAGGGGGATGCTTACAAGACTGTGTGTCTGTAAGGGCAGCTTATAGTTTGCAAAGAACTCCTCAGGGCTGAAGGACTGAAGGTATAGAACAGACGCCAGCCACGTCAATAGGCCTGAACTTGGATACACTGAGGAGCCCGAGCACTCATTCTGTTCTCTGTTCATCTGTTTTAAATCAGGGCTTTCAGTGTATTTATGTGATAAAGCGCTGAAGCTGTTTCTTTTGGCCATCTAAATAATTGGGACACTCTCTTTTGGAAAGAGATTGACATTAAGTACAACAAGCACATTCAAAGGGGAATTTAGGATTAAAGATGCTTGAATTTGCTTAACTCTCCAAAAAGCTGATTTATCAGAGTCCCCTTTTAGTTTTGTTTCAGGGCAGGTTTTTTTCCTTTTCTTTTCTCCTTTTTTTAAAGAGACAATATAAGCCTTAACTTAGCAAAGTTCTAAGCGAATACTGAGGATTTTTTTTTTAATCAAAGAGACAGAGAAATTTGGGAGAAAGAACAAATGACCTAGCTAGAAAGATGGAGGGAAACTCTAATTAGCCTGGTGAATTAAGTCTTTTAAAGAAAACCTTGCCTCAATTCTAAGATATCAAAATTGTGGCAGCTATTACCTAGGATTTAAATTTGTGAAGAAAAACATCGGAGGAGACAGGATTTGAAGTATCATTATTCTCTGAATATTAGGACGTCGTTGTATGAAGAAGGAAGGCAAAGACAGACAAACAAACAAGGTTTTGTAACTTGATTTCTCCAATGCTGCTTTTGGAAAGTGAGGTTTCTCTCTGTCAGTTCACCTGCACAGATATTATGGAAGGAACAGTGCCCCAGTAGATCCTTCCTGGGCAACATTAAATATGACAAGGTTATTGTTTAATACACTATCACTCAAGGATTGATTTATGGCTTTCCAAGGGCCGCTTCTGTTCCATTCTGTGCACTGCCAGACCTTCCTAGAGCTTATCATTTAGTGCCATTCCTTAAGATTTCATAAGTTAAATAAAGGTATTTGATAGAACTCATTTTATTGGCATAATACACTTAATATTTACATGCTTTTCTTGCTTTTGACACTGGGCTTTGTAAGCTCAGCTTTGGTTGAACATAAATATATATATATATTAACTGACTCCTTATCCTTTGCCTCATTTTCAAGATAATAATTTTACCCAGCTAAGGGCCAATGAAAGAACTACACCTCTGACTTCTTCAATCAATCAATAAGCATTTATTTAAGGGTTTACCATACGCCAGACTCTGTGCTAGCTATTGGGGATACAAAGACAAAAACTCAACAGGCTCTGCCCTTGATAATTTACAATCTAGCAAGAGGAATCAGCATGTACAGATACTGAAATGTGCAAAATATAAAGCACATAATAACAGACAGCAGTATTTGGGTAGCTTAGTGTTGAAATGGATAGAGCATTAGAACTAGGAAGGCTCAGCTTCTTGACCTCAAATCTGGCCTTGGACACTGACTAGTTATATGATCCTGGGCAAGGCACTTAACCCCGTTTGCCTCAGTTTACTCATCTGTAAAGTGAGCTGGAGACAGAAATGGCAAAGTATTCCAATATTCTGGGGTCACAAATGAAGAGTCAGGCACGACTGAAACAACTGAAAAATTACAACAAAGAAGTATGTGGGGAAGGGACTAGGAGCTTTTTGACTTCAATGAGAAGATTTCAGTTGAGGTGAGCCTTGAGGGATGCTAGGATTCTAAGAGTCAGAAATAAAAAAGGAGTGAATTCTTGGCACGAGGATTAGCAAACAGAGATCCTGGGATGGCAAATGGAGGACTGTGCATGAGAAACAGTTAAGAAGTCTCCTGGATTCCTTCAATGGTAAGTGGAAGACTGTGCATGAGAAATGGTTAAGTATTCTCCTGGATTTCTTTAGGGTTCTGCTCAAGTCCCACCTTCTAGAAGAAAACTTTCACATTCCTCCTTAATCTCCCTGCCTTCCCTTTGAAATAATCTCCAAATTATCCCGAATATATATCTTGTTTGTACATAATTGTTTAAATGCTGTCTCCCTCATTAAACTGGGAGCTTCTCAGGAGCAGGGAAATATCTTTTGCTTTTATTCCTATTAACAAGGTTTAATAGCACAGTGCCTAACAGAGAGAATAAGCATATAATAAATGCTTGTTGGTTTTCCTTCATATTTAATATATTTGGAACTTCCCTTCCACAAACCAAAAACTGAAGGATAATAATAATGATAATAATAATTGTTATAATATATAAAGCACGCCATATATTATCATTTTAGTGATTTGTAGTTTTATATAATTTATATTTATTTATATTTTATTGTTTCATATTTATCTATTTCAGTTTGGCAAAAGCACTCTCCTCAAAACCACCCGGTGAGGTCAAGAACACAAGAATTTATGATCCTTGTTTTGTAGATGAGTAACTAAGGCTAATAATAACCAATTTGCTAAAGATCAGAAACTGGTAAGTGGTGGATTAGTGATTTGAACCAAGGGTATCTGATTCCAGTTCCAGTATTCTTTCTGGCAAAATCTACCATCTGGTCTCAAACCAACTGTAATTTTGCCTCACTTCATTTTTTTATTATTAGCTCCAGAGACACTACCACCTGCTCTCAGGGAGGGCATGGAGGGCATTGAGCCCAGGCCAAACAACTCAAGGCGTAAGGTTGGTTTTCAAAAGAGAAATCCCATCAGAAGATCTGCCTCTCCTTTGTGTTCTGTTTATGTTATAACCTCATCCAGCAGAAGATTATGTAAATTCCCTTTTATGACATCCTACATTTGTCAGCAGTTTCATTTATGGCCAAGAATGTCTATCTCCACTTTGTTGGCACGGAGCCCATGTTGTAGATTCAAGGGCGAAGAGTTCCCTTTTGCCAAACACAACAGCAGCAGCTCATGTGCCGGAGAACATGGAAATCCTTAGGAACTGTCAGGCAGCATATGGACTTGGTCTCAGCACCTCTAGATAAAAATTCTGGATCCAAATTACAGTGATTAAAAATTGGGCTGGGAGAGATTAATTCTAAATGCTGCATTATATCCTGTTACACGATATTAATTTGTGTTTGTTTCCATGTTGCTCTGGAAGTGTTCAGAAGTCTTTTCCTGCATGAGCTTTCTACATTCACTCATTTATTCAATAAATATCTCTAATGTGCACAATGGACTAAACTCAGCTGTGAGGTCACAAAGGAAAAAAAAAGATAAGGTCTTTAGAGAGCTTTCAACTGATTTGGAAGGGGTGGTGGGAATGTATACAAATAATTGCCACATTTTTTTTTAATGGCCCTGAAATCTCCCTGGGGCATTAAGCAGTGTGGAGAAGAGAACAAGTCGCAGGATTTGCTACCTATTCAAGCTCTATGATACCAAGTTACATCATTTCGGTTTCTTGGGCCTCAGTTTTCCTATTTGTAAAATTAAGACAGACAATCTCAGGATCTGAGCATGTTCAGAATTAACTTCACTGATAACTGCTGGAGAAACTGCTGAGCTTCTGATCCTAGGTGAACAGGGGCTATAAGAAGTCTGATGTCACCCAAATGGAGAAGTATTAATAGTAACCAGGATAGTTACCAATAATCTAGCACTTTAAGGCACTTGAAAAACTCTCGATGTCTTCTCTTGCTTAATTAATAATAACAATGCCTGATACTTATACAGTCCTTATGTGTCAGATACTATGCAAAGGACATTATAATAATTATCTCATCTTATCCTCACTAGTTGACAGATATTATTATTACTCCCATTTTATAGGTGAGAAAATTGAGGTAAATAGCATTTTTTTTTTAGTAATTTACCTAGGATCAAATAGCCATAGTCTGAGGGTCGATTTGATCTTCTTGATTCTAGTCCCAGTGCTTTATCCATTGCACCACCTAGATTCTCACAACTCTCTGAGGAAGGAGCTACTATTCTGCCTATTTTTTTACAGATGAGGAAACTGAGGCCTAGAGAGTTCCTGGTCACATAAGCAGTAAGAAACTAAGCCAGAATTCAAACTCAAGTCCTTTGACAACAAATCTTGGACCCTCTGTACTACTGTACTACTCTGACTCCAAAGTCTGGGAACCTGAATTATGATAGACCAAGAACCTTCAAAAACTGAACACAAATCTGTCATTGTTTTCAAAGCCAATTAAGAATACCATATATTTAATTTAGTTTTCTGACACAACTAGGTAGTCAAATGAAATGATTTTTCCATTGGTTTTAAAATGTTAAGAGTACATACACCACATGGTGTTTCTGAGCGTTTAATCTCGGGGTATCGAAAAGTATTTATACATGGGTATTGGCCAATACTTTCGCCAAAGAAGGGACTACTAGAACATGTATGTTCTGGATTATTTACTCTTTTTTTTTTAAGGTAAACCCAAGATTTAACCGTTGGCATATCGGGAAGCCAGAAAATCTGTTATTTTCTTAGCCTCCTCTATTGGGATCTTCTTGACACTTTTGAAGGCTAAATGCCAGAAGAACAGACATGGATGTGATATGCCAGACACCATTTTATTATTTGTATGAGTCGAGAGCATTTTGACCAAGATCCTAACTTGCAACTCCTCTGTAAAAAACAAGAAACAGAGTTTCTTTGTCAAATCAGGGCCCGACAAATGCTGTTTACCATCAAATGCAAGGCAACATTCAAATAGTCAGAAGTGTCAGTCTGAGTGCTTTGTGAAACCTCGGGGCTCCCTTCACAAAGAGAAACAATGTCATCTTTGTGTGGAAAGTTTAAGGCCACTGCCTGGGTGATTTCATCACAAGCCTCATACTTTGCCACTTAGTTAACATTCTAACCAAACTCAAGGTAGCAAGCCTCAATCTCTCCATCTCCACGCTAATGTTTTCTTCATACTGGATGCCCATCTTCCAGAAGCTTGTTTTTCCCCTTTGAAAATTATTCTGAATTAATAATTTTTGCATGATAATATATGTATAACCCAGATTGAATTGCTTGTCAACTCCAGAAGGGAGGGAGACAACACGAATCATATAACTTTGAAATTTTATGTGGAAATTTATTAAAATATAATAAAGACAAAATTTCATTAAAAAAATAAAATTATTCCAAACTGTGTGACCCTGGGCAAGTCACTTAACCCTACTGCCTAGCCCTTACCTCTCTCCTACCTTGGAACCAATGCTTGGTATTGATTCTAAGACAGAAGGCAAGGTTTTAAAAAAAATATAAGAAAATTATGCCAAATTAATTAGAAATTAGTATAGTGAAATATACATATATATTTATATATATCATATATATGTGCACATGTGTATATTCTTATCACATCATACCTCATTTTCATTCAGGTAATGAGTACTTTTGGTCATACTGTTTTAATCCAATTTCTGGTGCAGATGCACTCCTGTTACATGGAAGAATTAGAACCATAGCATAGATAGACTCTTGCAGCGTAAATATGTCCCTACCTAACTCTGTTTGGGCATGATTTCAAGCAGATTCCTGTACTCCCTGTTATGCAGTCATAGAAGCCAGTGAACAGAAGGGACCCCAAAGGGCTACTAGTCTACTTGCCACTTGAGGCAGGAATCTCGTCAACAGCATGCTAGCCAAATGGGCACAACCTCTTCCTAAGGCCTCTAGCTATGGGGAGCTCACCCCCTTCCATTTTTATAGTTCACGTTCAGAGTCCAAATGCAGACTGAAAATTATCATTCTTATTTCCTTTGTGAGTTTTTCTTTGGTGTAAACAATATGTGTCTTGTTTCTCAACATGACAAACAGGGAAATAATGTATTATATGATAATATCTGTATAATCTATATCATATTACCTGCCATGTTGGAGGGAGGAGAGTGAAAGGAAGGAGAAAAAAGAATTAACCAGATTTGGGGACATAGATAATATGAGAATTTGTTTTCCTTGGATAAGCATTTATTACATATTAATAACAAATCATACATATTATACTATTGTTAAATTATATATTCTATCATTTTATATATGGATAAAATAAATGGAAACTAAAAAAAAGTTAATCCTTATACTGTCCAATTCTGATTTCCTGTAACTTTGATGGGTTCCTTGTTCTACCTTCTGTGATAAAGCAAAATAATTCTAGTCCTTTTTGTCTATTTGAGCTGCTTAAATATTTACAAATAACTCAGCCTTCTTCTATACATCTCAGTTTCCTCCAACTATTTCTCATATGGGCTCTCTGCCATGATCATTTTCCTCTGGACACTGTTCAGCTGGTCTCTGTTCTTCCCAAATGGGACACAGAACTAAACACCATGCTTGAGATGTGACCTGACTATGGCGTGGGATGCCAGGACTGCCACCTCCCTCATCTTAGTTTGATTTGGCTGGAGAAATGATCACGTCTCAGGGCTTGGGAAACTATAAGGAAAGCCACATGGGGAGTTGAGGAGCTCTTAAAGGAAAAGCCCAAGACAGTTCAATGCTCTCCATGCAGTAGGTGGGCATTCCTCAAGCACTTGTTGAATCATATAACCATCAAAAAAGGGCCAAGAATGCCGCCCATACAGTGTTCAGATGCAAAGCAAGGGGCAAGTTGCCAGAAGAGATACTGAATGAAGAGCCAGTTGGATAAAGGGAAATCCAGGAAAAACAACTCATGCAAGAATCACAAAATGGCTGTAAATCTCCATCACAGGGATTAATACTGCTGGTTGGCGTGCTGAATTTGGGGACGCAAACTTGAGCAGCATACATAATGCAAGTCAGCTCTGGATTTTCCACAGGAAGAACATAAACTCTATGAATTATCTGGAGCACATTGCTAATTCCAGGTCGGTTTCTCTCTACTTCTTGGCAGGCTCCCTGCTTCTCTTCCCTTCCCTTCCATTTTTTTCTCTCATAGAAAATACTCAGGCACTGAACAGCTTCCAGACTAAGTCAGGCCCACAGTCAAACCAGACCAGCCTTCTATTACTTACTGAGTCAATCTGGGGTACTTTGTCATTTGATAGTTTCCCTCCCTAGGACCATTGATTCATAGAAGCCTAGATCATTTGGAACTTGCTGGGGACTATTTAGTTCAACCTCATTGTTTTGCAGATAGGAAGTGATATATCCAAGGTCACCCAAGTCATAGAAAAATCAGGACTGGATTTTGAAACCAAGTTCACTGATTCAAAATCCTCTTTCCCTTTTGCCAAATCAAAGGGATAATGTAGCCTTTAAAGAGTGCCCTATCACTCTAAATGAACACTCTAATGCAAATACTATCAACAAAGCAATGGGTTCAAATCAAGAAAACATCTAATGCCCAGTGGACTTACGCGTCGGCTATGGGGGGTGGGGGGGAGGAAAAGAAAATGATTTATGTCTTTAACGAATAATGCTTGGAAATGATCAAATAAAATATATTTAAAAAAAATAATAAAGAGTGCCCTATCCACAATATAAGTTCAAAGAAGTATTAGGGAATAAATTATTGAATGAATTATGCATCTTTCAATTATAAATTCTATGATCTAAAATATTTATATGTTAGGACAGTATATATAGTGGAAAAAAAACATCTATTATAAAGTCAAGGGAAGGTTCAAATTCCAGTTCTATTATTTAGCATTTGATGATAGTGGGCAATTCACTTTTTCCCTCTGAGACTCAATTTCCCCACTTGGAAAAAAAAAGGATAATAGTACTTGTACTGCTTATTTCACAAGGATGTTTTATAGTTTCAAGACCATAAAATGCTATCAAAATGGGAGCTGTCACTGTTATTACATAAAGTAGTAGTGACATGAGTTTATGTCAGAAATCACTGGAAAGACGAGGCATCTGTTGAAATACAATAAAGCACACTGCTGTCATCACTTGGGCTTTATGTGGACTAGAATGGTCTGTAAAAAGCATTGAAAAAGTCCATTTATGAACATTCAGCATTAGAATAGTCTATACCTAGGTCAAATAGAAATAGTTTGGTCATCATCAACTGCTTTGGATTATCTCCATCATTGCTGAGCTCTACTGAAGGAGATTCTGAGAACTACTTTTGCTTCAAATACAATTTATAATTTAAGGATCTGATCAACAAGTAAGAGGGATCAAAGGAGAAGGAACATTGATTAGGAAAGCAAGAAGCCTGCTTACAAATACTGTACATATCAATATGTATAAACACATCTCTATCAGGTCTACAAAGCCTTTGACACTGTCCCAATCCTCAGGATTGTAGGATACAACTTTTGCCAAAAAATAAAACAACCAAAAACTAGGATAAAACATGGATCCTGATAAGGACATAAAAGAAATGTGTACAAAATATTATTTGAGGTTCAAATAAGAAAATATCATTTCTGGCAGGAAGAGGACAAGGAAATAAATGATTCATAGAGAGAATTAGAACTTGCATTGCACAGGATATCTTCTTTTTCTTTTCTTTTTTTTCATCCTTATTGTCTGTCTTATAATTCATTTTAAGAGAGAAGCACAAGGGTTAGGATTCAAGGCTAAGTGACTTGCCTAGGGTCACACAGTTAGGAAGTGTTGGAGGCCAGATTTGAGCCCAGGTCCTCCTGATTGCAGTCCTGGTGTTCTATCCACTGTATTACCTACCTGCCTTTATTGTTTATGTTTTCATTAGGCAGAGATGGATTGGAGAGTAGGATATTCTGAGCAAAGGCACACAGAAAGGAAAAGGATGGAATTAGATGAGGATAGTGAATAGTTTAGCTAGTGGATTTTCTACTTCCTTGGTTGAATTCATCACTCTGTTTTGTATCAGTGTCCATCGTGTGGACAAGTGGACAACTGAAGGCCACATAAGAATGATCCCCTAGAACTATATTTTGCCTTTGTTTTTTCTTTCCCCTATTCCATTTTCCTCCACTGAAAAGTGCCTGCTATAACCAGCAGTATCAGCCTTTGTGATCAGGACACATTTGCTATAGGTATCAATTCTCTTTCCTTCAAAGTGAATCCCTTGACATTTTCACTACAGAGTGAGAACTTGTCAGACGGATTCTGAGGCAGCTAGGAAGGTACAATAACATACAAAATCTAATGTCATAAGTGCTGTAGTGTGTATGAATGCAGAAGATGACATCAAAAAACTCAGTGGTTCTCTGGCTGCCATGACTATTGCAGGATAGACAACATTCATGGACTTTAAAGTCTTGCTGAATCACCAGGTTTTAGCTAAAGCCCAGAACAGACCCATATCTATTGTAATGCAAAAAAGCTTTGTGAATAACTCATATGTTTGTTTGAAATCAATAAAGAAATCAAAGAGATTTGAGACCAATCAAAAATAAAATAAACTATCCTTTTTAAATGCCAAGTAGTTTTTGGTCTTGCTTGCTACTGACACTAACTTAAATTAGTAATCTTCAAATAAGCTTTGATCACTGTGAATTCTGAAATTCATTTCCATCTATTAGTTCTAAGGCAGAAGAGCAGTAAGGGCTAGGCAATGGGGGTTAAGTGACTTGCCCAGGGTCACAGAGCTGAGAAGTGTCTGATGCCAAATGTGAACCCAGGACCTCCCATTTCTGGGCCTGACTCTCAATCCACTGAGCCACCCAGCTGCCCCCATGAAATTAATTTTAAACAGAGAAATAGTTGGGGCTTATTGAGCAGAGTAAGGAAGTGAGAGTCATTAGTCTGAGTCATATTCCAAACGATATGCTTTTGCCTACTCCATGTGGAAATCTTCCTCTCAGGGTCATAATTAGAAATCCTGTTACCTGTGGGGTGGGACATGTTTCTTTTGTATTGGGGGGGGGGAGCAGTAGTCATTTTAAGAGTACAGTATAATGTGGGAGGGGGAGGTCGCATGGGAGACAATCCAACCACAGGTACCAGCATGGCAAGAAAGGGAGCAGGTTGTCTATCAGAGGGTCTGACTCTTGGGGGATGGAACAAAGAAGTGAAAGTCTTGGGAGAAGGAGACCAACACCCACTTCATTCATTTGCCAGTGCCATGAAGCCAAACTCTGTTAACTTTAGTGAGCTGGGGTTCTGCTTCCCCTGAAAGAGAAGGAGAAAGCATACTCCCTTATTTCTGGGCTGGGGGAATGGTTCTGTGATAATGTACTATAATGTGACACGCACTCTGTCTAGAATCCGAAAATCAGCACATGAGACTGCTGTACCACTTAGTAAGTGAGCAGGTACCACATGGGAAAGAGCTCGCAAGTCACCTCACCTCTCTGAGGCTATTTCCTCATCTGTAAAATAAGGGTGCTATATTCACACTGCCTGGCCACCATAAATGTCACATTATTAGTGAATATGTCTGCAAAGCCTTCAGAGTTGCATGTTCTCTAAGTGGTATTTTATTTGCACTCTCTTGCCCAAAGTGATTCAGCCTGGTATGAAACTACTTGTGTTTTATGTTTGTTTTTGTCCAAAGAATACAACCATCCGTCTTTCTCTCAAGCAGCCAACTGCCTCTCTTGACTTTATTAATAATGGAATGAATATCTGGCTGAAGAATAAAGGGATTAAAAAAAAACAACTTAGGGGATAACATGCAAGATGCTTAAATCTGAGTATGAATTAACTTCCTACACAACACTAAGAGGGTCAGACAAAATGGCCTTTGTGTTGTCATGTGAGACACTGTCACCATCTTTCTTGTCATTAACATAGCACAGTAGCAAAAAGAAGCTTTGCCTGAAAAGGCAAAATAATTATTTCTTTTTCACCACGGTCCCCTCCCCATCTCCACCCACAAAGTGGAGGGCTTAAAAAACTCAATGAATAAAACAAGCCTCGTCGTCCTTACTGGCAAAGCCTATTCATGAGAGCTCTGAGGCTTTGAAGGCCATTTGCAGAGCTCTCTGCACTGTTTGACCAGTTCTGGGGCAGGGGCACGCTCTAATTACCAATTGTGAAGTTCAGTATCTATAGCAACAGGCAGAATTGACAACAGGAAGCTTCGTCCTCTAGGGCTTCCTCCAAAGTTTATAAAATCAACTGGAGCCCAAGGCTGTAGTTAATCAGAAGGCTTTCAGGAATGGAGTGCTCTATGTCTACACTTAAGTGGCAAAGAAATTATTTAATAAGACAATCACAGGGTCAGCAAAGGCAGAGTTTATTTAGCTCAGCTCTGCAGTGCCCCTTGTTGTAATCTAGCCTAATGGCACCAATTGGGGCCCATGATGGGATGGAGCCAGAAAGCTTTCAGATTAGTTTAATCAAACCTTTTCAAATGCCCTGTTGTTGTGGTACATCAATCATGTATCTGTTGATTCGCCCAGCAAAGGGGAGTGGGATAAGAACTTTTTCAGGCTCCAGGGAATCAGACGGACAGAATTCTCTATTGTATGCTAGCTCTAAAGAATAGGATTTCATCTCAGGTAATTTTATGTTACTACAATTCATTGGTAGGGTGTCTCGGTGTCGTTTTCAAGAGAGAGAGAGAGATCTTTTTCATCTATTTTCATGATATAAGGCCACAAGAGTTTCAATTCATTTCAATGAACAGTTACTAAAAGTCTATGTCCTAGACAGTGTTCTAGGCATTTAGGAGACAAAGACAAAAAAAGAAAAAGAAAGAAAAAAGAAAGAAAAAAGAGAATGGCTGCTTGTGTTGTAGCGCTTACATTCTATCAGGTGCAAACAATGAGTGTACAGATAAATAAGTAAATGTTGATAGGTCTTAGTTAAGCACTTATTCATTATATAACAGGCAAGGTTAGGGTACAAAGAATATATAATATCATATATAATAGTATATATAAACAACGCTATATAACATAATCTCTGGCTTCCATGAGCTAACATTCTACGAGGGAGATGACATGCCCAAATCTATGTATTGAGAGGACCTCATTTTACTCAACCAATGTTCCAAGATCCTTCTTGTAAACTGAAAATAGCTCATAATAGCAAACCCCATTATTTAATAAGTATTTCCTATATGAACATACTCAGGCATTTTACTTATCAGAGCTCTCAGCATCACTACTCTTGTACTTTGGGGCCATTATTAATAACCAAATAGCGTTAATGAAACACAGAAAAGAGCTGCTCTGATGCAGACGTGACTTGTTACAAATGAGGGGAAAGACTGATGAGGGAGGGAGATGATGTTTGGTGCAAAACAAGGTAATGGCTAACACTATGTTTCTCAGAGGGAGCATGAGCACAACTGGGTGAACTGCTGAGAGAGTTTACTCCACTTGAGAAAAGAGTATGGATTTAGCAGCAAAATTAAAATGTTTATTTTATGTATTTTTCTGCCTTTATTTCTTTTGATTGCCAATTGCCACACTTGAATTGGCATGGGTTGAGTTAGAATGAAACAAGGTCCTACAGTCCACATAAGATATAGGCAGGTAAATAATAAGTAATCTCAGAGAGAAGGCATTAGTGGGTAGTGGGGGTGGAGAGGAGCTGAGTAAGGGGAGAGGGTTGCAAATATAGGGAGGGACCAGGTTGTGAAAAGCCATCAATGCCAAACACAGGAGTTTATTTAGGATCCAACAGGTTCTAACTATTAGGAGGGAACAAATAGAATTTACGGATCTTGGGGGTGACATAAAAAATCACAGACTTGTGCTTCATAAAACTTCTTTTGGTGATTATTAGGAAGACAGATTGGAGTGGAGAGACTTGAAACATGGAAGATCAATTAGAAGGTTATTACAAAAGTCTAGGCATGAGGTTCTGAAGGTCTGAACTCAGGTACTGTCTGGATATATAGAAGGGGATACGCACAAGGGATGTGGCAGAAATAAAATCAATAGGACTTGGGATCTCAGTCTATATATGAAGTGAGTGATTGAGGAGGAGTTCAAGAGGAAACTGAGGTTGAAAACCTGAGTAACTAGAATTTAAGCAATCCAAAGATGAGAAAGCCTTTACTATCTTCTCTGGAATTGATAGTTTTACAGAGAGAAAAAGCTCCAGAGCACTAAGTGATTTGCCCATGTTGCCATGGCCAATGTGTTTCATTTGTGAATTGGAATTCAGGTCTATCTGGTTCCATGGCCAGCTTTCTGTTTATACCATGCCACTTCTAGGTGTTCATAGAGCAACTTATTCAGAAATTACTGAACAAGTCTCCTGAAAGAACCATAACTTTTATATTGCCTTCATTGATTATCACAAAGCCTTTGACTCAATTCCATTCTCATGGTTTATTCATGTACTGCAAATACATAAAACAAACCTGAGCAAAGTGAAAATGCTACAGTATTTGATGTCCATATGGAATGTTCTATAATTAAAACATAACACCACCAAAAAAAATTTAAGGAACAATTAATATAAAATGAGACATCTTAAAGGGATATGGTTTCAGCCACTTATGGTTCTGCCTAGCCTTCACTGGGGAAAAACAAAGCAAACATGCTAAACATGTAGAGGCTACTCAATGGAACAGTAGATGTAGAGAGAGAAAGAACTGAGTTAAAATCCTTCCTCAATCACTTACTAGATATATGACCCTGGGCAAGTCACTTAATTTCTTTCTGTCTCAGATTTCTTATCTATAAAATTTGGAGTCCAACCCAATGGCTATTAAGGTCTCTTATAGCTATAAATATATAATAATTACCACCTAGAGGATTTTGTCTTCGGTGTTCAAAATGTCATTTGAACTCAATAAGCATAACATTCTTAACATGTGCCAAGAAAGGATAAAAAGTGAAGGCTTTCACTTTGAATCTAAAGGTCAAATTGAACTAATGGACAAAAAAGATATAGATATAGATATAGATAGATATAGATAGAAGATATAGAAATATCATTCAGTCAAACATCACCCAGACCTTCCACAAGCAACTTCTCTTCATCTGAAATGTTTTCCTTCGCTATTATTTCCTTACTGAAGGGTAGCTCCCCATGATGACACAACCACCCTTGTCACCTTTTCTGGTATTGGCTGCAACTTCATTCTCATCAGCTCACTAGTTGAGGCAGGGGAGTTAGAATACTCTTTTTTTTTAACCCTTTCTTTTTATCTTAGAATCAATACTGTGTACTGATTTCAAAGAAGAAGAACAGTAAGGGGTAGGCAACAGGGTTAAATGACTTGGCCAGGATCTCACAGCTAGGGAGTGTCTGAGGGCAGATTTGAACCCAGGATCTCCCATCTCTAGGCCTGGCTCCCAATCCATCGAGCCAACTAGAACATTCTGTATTCCTCATTGTCACTTACAGGTTCTCCTTCTTGCCTTTCAGTGAAACCATTTCCTTTGAGGCTCATGCTAATCATATCTACTACCTAATCAAAATGTCGGTAGCCATCTTCCATAGGACCCACATCACTACTTTTACCTTACCCTCTATTACTCAATCAACTCCAAGGGGTCCCTAAAGCCTTCAGGATCAAATAAAACTGTTCTGCTTAATATTCAAAACTAGTCTTTGATCCAATAGTAGTGATCTCCAGCTCCTTCTACAAATAAGGCACTCCATCTTGCTTCTCCAGGCATTTTCTCTCCTGTTCCCCTTGCCTGGGATGCTCTCCTTCTTCCTCTTTACCTACTGACTCCTCCAGCTTCTTTTAGTTATCAACTAAGACCCCTTCCTCTACTGGAAGCTTTCCCTAACCCCTCTTAATTCTACTAGCTTCCCTCTATTCATCACTTCCCATTTTATCTTGCATATAAATTGCTTTTTATATTTTTGTTTGGCTATCATCTCCCTGATTAGATAATAAGCTCCTTGAGGGCAGGAACTGTCTCTTGCCTCTTTTTAATACCCCCAAGTACTTAGCACAGTGTACAGCACATAGAAGGCATTTAATAAATGTTTAGTGATTGATAACAAATATTTTGATGTTTTCTAGGCAAGTCATACTGAGCATAAAGCCAACACTGAAAAAGTTGTAGCAGCTTATGTGAAAAGATTTCTGGGAGGGGGCAGCTGGGTAGCTCAGTGGATTGAGAGCCAGGCCTAGAGATGGGAAGTCCTAGGTTCAAATCTGGCCTCAGCTACTTCCTAGCTGTGTGACCCTGGGCAAGTCACTTGACCCCCATTGCCTAGCCCTTACCACTCTTCTGCCTTGGAGCCAATATACAGTATTGACTCCAAGATGGAAGGTAAGGGTTTTAAAAAAAAAAAAGATTTCTGGCATCTTAAAATCAAAGCTCAATGAGAAGGAATTAACTCCTATGCAATATCAATTCTAACACATACTTTGAATCTATAGCAGAGCACTTATGGTCCTGGGGTGGAGGTGAGGGTGTGAAGAGGGAAGAGAGAGGGAGGTAGAGAATTTGGAACTGAAAATTAAACAAAGCATTATAATTATTTTTATATGTAATTGGGGAAAAATATTTTTAAAATCCACTTTTAAAACTATAAAAAGGACTATTTGAAAAGTATCCAAACAGAAATGTATATAATATTAATGCAACACAGCCCTTATCACCCTAAGGCAGTTATAAAAAGATTAATATTTCTTAGTCTAAAAGGAGAAAGGAGATCACTAGACATTCTTAGGGCACATGAGAAACAAGTTAAAATGTACAAAAATATGATTGGAACAAGAGACATAGCTAATAATGTGTTTGGATTTATCAAATACTTAAAAGTGGTTTGCCTTTCAATGGAGTCCCTGAAACGGTTAACATTCAAGAATAGTATAGACACAAAATTAATCAACAATATTATATTATCAAAGATGTGTGAAACAAGTGGTTGAGTCATACAGATTTGTTTATAGCACAGGTTCTTAACTTGGGTTCCATGGACCTTTTATAAAAAATAAGAAAAACTTCCACCCTAAAATCAATATAGTGTATTGGTCCTAAGGCAGAAGAGCAGTAAGGGCTAGGCAATTGGGGTTAAGTGACTTGCTCAGAGCTAGGAAGTATCTGAGGCCAGATTTGAGCACAGGACCTCCAATCTCCAGACCAAGGACCTTTAAAGGATCTGCAAACAGATTTAAGGAGTATGTGAACTTGGAAAGTGGTTGGGGGTGGTGGATTACATCTTTATTTTCTCTAACCTCTTTCCTCTATTAATTTAAAAAGATTACTCTGATAAATTATCCATAGAACCCCTCCTCAGAATAATGATAAAGGAGCTTGTGACACATAGAAAAAGAAATCCTGGTTTAGAGAAATGGAGGAGTTTATGATGGCAATTCAAGACTGGGTTATCACCACTGAAAATCAGAAACAAAGTAAGGAACCCAGACTTATTGATCAATGCAAATTATGCAAGGAAGGGGTCAGCACTGTGGAACACATCACTGCAGGCTGCAAAAATTTAGGACCTACTAAACACCTAGCAAGATGTAACCTTATGGATGCAATTATACGTCAGAAGCTTGCTGTATTTCAAAAACTAACAGGCAATAAATCTTCTTTTGACAAATTGTTTTTGTTGGGTTTTTTTTTTCACTAGCCCCATGATTTCATCTGGATAGGGAGCTCCTGGTGAATAATTTTCTCAATTCAGAGCCACACTATCTCTGTAGCTCATATTATCTGAGATCGCTGCCTGAGACATTAAAAGTTCATGTGACTTGCCCCGGAGTACAAAGGCAGCATGTAGGAAAAGGAGAACTTGAACTTGGAGCTTACTCATCATGAAGCTGGTTCAGTATCTGGAGCACCACTATGCCTTCTACATGACATAAGCAGATCTCCAAATAGCCTGGAAAATTCAACTAATTAATCATACTGGAACCAAAACATTATTGTTGAGAGAACTATTGCCCAGAGTTGCCCATTCTTGGTGTTGATCCATAAAATTTAAGAACAACTTTTTTAATAGACGTCAAGTCAGTAAATACTCAACTTCTCCAAGCTACATGGAACAAAAATGCTCTCAAAAGAGAAGGGCCTAACAGAAGTAATCAATATTGTGTGGGCACAAGATAAGGTACACATCATTCCTTTTGTGCTACGGGCTATGGGAGCTGTCCTAAATATACAGTCAGAAAGTCTATAGAAGATGAGTTTACATCCTAATATTTTTATACAATTATAAAAAGGAATTATCTGTGCAATTGTTTGACAAATAGTAAATATAAAAGAATAAAAGCAAGGCAGTTGCTCATCTTAAGGTCATTTCTATCTGAATTCCATCTAAGATGAGAACAAGATTATTAATAACAATTAATAATAATAACAATGACTAATATGAGAAAAGAATCAAAATGCCCTCCTTGTGCATTATCAATCATTCAATCAACATAAGTACAAGGAACTGTGCTAAGTGTTTATGACCTCAACAATAAATGTCAACTAGGGGTAGCTAGGTAGCACAGTGGCTATAGTGTCAGGCTTAGAGTCCAATGGACCTGAGTTCAAGTTTGACTGCAGATATTACCTTGTTGTAGGACCCTGGGCAAGTCAGTTAACACCAATTGCCTGGCCTTTGCCACTCTTCTTTCTTAGAATTAATACTAAGATAGAAGGTAAGGGTTTTAAAAAACAAAGCAAAACACTGTCAACTAGGAAAAATGAAAACTGCGGCTATCATGCAAATTTGTTTATAGAAATGGAGAGGATTATGATAGTGCTACAAGGAAGGAAGGAAAGAATCATTCATTAAGTTCCTACTGTGCGCCAGGCACTGTGCTAAGCATTTTAAAAATATTATCTCAATTGATCCTCAAAACAAATTTAGGAGATTATTATCTCCCATTTCACAATTGAGCAAACTGAGGCAAAAAGAGTTTAAGTGATTTGCCAAGGGTCACTCCAGCTAGCAACTATCTGAGGTTGGATTTGGATTCAGATCTTCCTGTCTCCAGGCCTGGCTCTATCTACTGCTCCACATAGCTAGACCAGAAAATACAATAAGCACATTCTTAGGGAACCTGGATTTCTGTTGTATAAATGTTGCCAGGAAATGGCAGAAATTGTGCAATGTATCACTAAAGTTGCAAAAGCGTATCACCTATTCAAAAAATAAAATTCCATAATCAAGTAGAAAGAATTGATAATAAACAAAGTTCTGAATGTTCCAAGTTCAAATTCCCAAATATCCTTGAGAATTCAATATATTGACTGCACAAAAATCAGTGCACTACATATATACTCTGAGGACAAAAACTACCTGAGGGCAGGATGAAGAAGAGAGCAGCTCTGCCATCCTGCCAGCCACTGGAATCTTCCCAGCAATGTTTTCGGTGGCTAAACAGAAGATGAAGTTTCATTCCAATATTTTTATTCAATTATAGAAAAAAAAATCCATCATCTTGTCTACCTACATAATAGTCCTCTAAACAATAAACATCAAAAGAACAATAGGAAGATAGGGACTTGTTTCTGGACCATTTCTATCTGAATGCCATTGAATATGAGAATAAAAACAACTCATATTTACATGATGCTTTTAGGTTTTACAAATCACTTTACTTCTGTTATCTCACTAAACAACCCCAGGAGGTACCATTTTATCACATGATAGAAGGTGAATGATTTGTCCAAGTCACGGATAAAGGGTATAAACACAGTTCTTTCTGACTCCAACACACTATCCATTATACCACACTGTCTTTCAGTAAACATATTTGAACCTAGGTCTCATCTCTGAATCTATGGCTTTCCCCTCTATATGACAAGAGGAGGTTAGGATTTAAGACTCTGCAGGCTCTTCTAGGGAAAGTTAGCTGCATGTATTTTCTTATTAGTATGAGAAGGGTTTCAGAAAATAGATCTATACATTTAGGGGTGGTTCAATAAAGAAAGATTCCAAAATGGAATTCCAGACTTTTCCTCCATAAATATAAAGGTAAGTTTGACAGGCAATTATAGCATCCTAGATTTAGAGCTGGGAAGAAACTTAGAGATTACATGGTTTATGACTCTTAATTTTACATTGAAGGAAACTGAAGTCCAGAGTGGTTAAGGGATTTGTTCATACAAATCCTTACTATAAAGCCAGGATTTGGAGGCAGCTAGATGGCTCTTAGTGGATAAAGTGCAGGACCTGGAGTCAGGAAGACTTGAGTTCTGATTCAGCCTCCCTGGGCAAGTCAATTAACCTTAGTTTGCCTTAATTCATTGGGGAAGAAAATGGCAAATCACTCCAATATCTTTGCCAAAAAATCTCTATGACCAGCATTGTTGTGTTATGGTCCACAGGGTCACAAAGAGTCAGACACAAATGAACAACAAAGTCAGAATTTGAACTCAAAGCCTTTAATTCTTTACCCATTTCTCATTTCATCATACACTCCCCATTCCTATTGGACTTTGGATGGAATCAGGGGCACATCCCCATCTACCTTACCCTTCCAAATTTGATCTTATATTTGTTTTCCCAGAAGGAAGATTCGGGTACTCATTTTCAGATCCAAAAATTCCTCTCCATGTAAAGGAACACCTTTTGCATTTTCTTTTCTCCCTTAATGGTGAGGTTTTCATATGGCATTTAGAAGCTTTATTGTTTCAATAGTAGAGGTAAGGAGGTTAATGCCTCTTTAACAAGGGAACCGTTTCTGCCCCCGCCCCCCCCCCCTTTTCTTTTTGGCTCAGCCTAAATTTCTAACACTACCTGATGAAATGTAGGATACAGCTTTTAATTGTGCCCAGAGGCAGTACAACTTCAGAGAGGCTTTTGAGCGTCTAGCAAAGGATTTGAGAAACAGCTGTGTTCTGGGAACATGTGCGCTGCCCCGGCTCCGACGGAACCAAACCGCGCTGTCAGCACCTGTGCCCGCTCAGCGCGCGCTCTAGCCCCGTGCCCTGCGCCCTGCGCGTTCGCACCTGGGATTAATCAGGCTCTTTAAAGGAATTAATACTCTTAGCTTTTGTTATTTTATGGGGCCTGTAGGAACCCAGTGCTATATTAAAATCTGCAGCATATCAGGAGGATGACGCTCAAGCCCCGAGTTACTGGGGGGAATTAAAACAGCAAACCTGCCCTTTCACTGCCAAGAACGAATTGTTTTAATATCCAACATTCGGCGTTATTTATTAGTAGAGGCTCGTCCTGCTTTCCTGAGAAACTGGCTTTCCTCGGCACTAACCGATTAGTTTTTTTTCTCCCAACTGAGCTCGACCTCAGCGCTCCAGCGTTTGTTGGATGAAGAAGCCTCCAGAGCTAGCTCTGAATGTTCCTTTCATGGAGGGGATCCCCAAAGTCCTCTCAATAAGGCGAGGCAGGCCAAATTGTTGACATGTTCCTTTGATTTGCCACCGACTTCCAGCAGCCCAGGTACGACCTGATAAACTTTGGACTCATTTTTCACGTTAATTACACACAAAAAAACAATTGTTTCACCCCTACAGCCGTGTTCCTTTTTTAACTGGAGGGAATTTGGCCACTTAGCTCTCAAGACATAGTATCAAGCCATGGACATAGAGATAGACATAGATACACAGAGAAAGAGATAAACCCACACATCTATCCATCCATCCATCCATCTATCCCGCCATCCCTCCCTCCATCCATCCATCTATCTATTTGCCCATCTATCTATCTGTCCATCTATCATCTGCATATCTCTATATCTTTGTCTCTTTGTCCATCCACCTATCCATCCGTCTGTCTATCTATCTATCTATCTATCTATCTATCTATCTATCTATCTATCTATCTATCTATCTATCTATCTATCTACTTTAGAGGTAAAAGCCACTGGGTCAAATTTCTCCCCATTGAAAATAACACAGGATAGAAGGGTTATATAAATTATATATAATATATTAATATTAATATGTATATTTATAGACTATATAAGCTTATATTTATACATATAAATATTTATAATATATAATATATTTATACATATATGTATTGTATGTATATTTTATGTGTATGTATTAATATATTTATGTATAATTTTTATATATATCACTTCTATCGTATGCCATTTTCATCTGAAAGAATGTGTGTATATATATACATATACACATATATACATATACACACATATATAAGGACTATACAAATATAAACGAAATTAAAGGAACACATATATACACAAATATATAATTTTCATAATTTACTATGATCCTCTCTCTGCTACTTGTGACTTGTATGACACTAATCTCAATAAACTGGAGTTTATTAGAAGAGCTCTAGGGTTTCTTCCAGCTCTCTATGAGCCTACAGTACAAAGCACAACAATCAAAAGGAGTTAGAGACAGGATTTGACGTCAGATTTCCTGAATCCAAATCCAGCACTCTTTATACTCTACCATGTTGGGATGAACATGGACTTTTTCTAGTACTTCCCAACATGGTATAACTAAGGGGTATGATATCCTGGCAGTCTAGGATGGGATTCTGTTTGGAGAAAGAAAAGGATGCATATTATTTCTCACAATAGACAACAAATGTATGGAATCCATTTATATCATAATGAACACTAGACCTTCATTGGCTTCTTAAGAGAAACTACACTATTTTGTAGAACATCCCTACTTAGGTCTTTAAGATTGGGATATATTTCAGAACACATTCCCTGATCCCCTGAAAAAAAATTGGGGAACAGATTCCCCTAAGCCAGTACAGTCACTCCCGTGTTCTAATGAGCTATTTTCTGGGCAATATGAAGGAACAGAAGCAAATAGGAGAACACATTGGTTATGTCAAAGCTACGGACTCTATTTAGAAGTCTGCAGAGATTTCGATATTGCCATCCTCACTCACTGGGGAAAAAAACCCCAGCTCAAGATGGAACCCAAGGAAGAGGACTTTCTCCTTGAACTTTATTCCTGCTACAAAATGAAATAATTAACCATCTTAACAAAATGTTTAACACATAGTAGGTGTTTAATAAATGTTTGTTCTGAGAACAGCTGAGTGGCTCAGTAGATAAAAAGCCAGGTCTAGAGACAGGAAGTTCTGGGTTGAAATTTAACTTTGGACACTTCTTAGTTGTATGGCCTTGGGAAAGTCCCTTAAACCCAACTGCCTAGCCCTTACTGCTCTTCTGCCTTGGAACCAATACTTACTATGGATTCTAAGACAGAAGGAAAGGGTTTAAAAACAAAAAACAAACAAATAAGTAAACAAATGTTTGTTCCCTTCCCCTACTCTACACTATAATTTAGAAATTGCACTTGAGACATGAGAAAAAAATAGTGGAAGCAATGATTCCAATGAAGTGGTCCCATTTATTTAAATTAACACTATTTGATATTATGTTAATTTAAAATAAAGAAAATGGTTTCAACCCCAAAGAAATTGGTATTGTAATTCAAATAATGCAACTACTTCAAGTAATTAGTTATTTGTACTAAGTAGGCCCTAAAGCTTCCAACTATGCAGTGGTTTAGTGGTTTAAGGTTTGTGAAGTGGTTTAAATATATCATATCATTCTTTTCCTCTTAAGATAGCCCTGGGGAGATAGGTATTATCTTTACCCCCATTTTACAGATGAGGAAACAAAATGTTCCAAACTGTTAAATGACTAGTCCAGGGTCATACAGCTCATAATTCTCTGAGGCATAAAGTAAGCCAACATATTTCTTCCTGAATCAGCTCCAGCATGCCATTCTCCCTCGTTAGTAAGTAAGAAGCACAGCCAACCTACATTTAGTTTCATGCCTCAGCTCCAATGCTTATGAGCTATGTGAACCTGGACAAGTGACTTATCCTCTCTCAGTATGTTTCCTCATTTGTAAGATGGGAATGAATCTATTTTCACTACCCACACCTTAAAGCTGTTTGTAAGTAAAGCATTTTATAAACCCTAAAAGAAGCTAGGTAGAGTAGTGGATAAAGCACCAGGTCTTTAGTCAAGAAGCCTGGACCTCAAATCCAGCCGAAGGCTTTTACCAGCTTTGTGACTTTGGACAAGTCAAAATTACCCTTTTTACCTCAGTTTTCTATTCTGTAAAATGAGCTGGAGAAGGAAATGGTAAACCACTCCATTATCTTCACCCTGAAAACCCCAAATGGGGTCATGAAGAGTCAGACTGGACTAAACAACTACAACAAGAAAGGAAATAAAGAGTTTTAAGAGTTATTATTTCTGCGGCGTATTAACAAGGATGGCGTGTCCTCCAGAAGTAGCATAAAGGGCATTATGGACAGTTTCTTTGATCAGATAAAGGAGTGGTTTGGTCATGTAGCCAGGATGAGGGCTGATAAATGGGTGATGCACTGGTATCTACACAATATTAAATGAGGCACAGAAAGACCTCCACAGTATCAGATGTGTTCTCTACAGTGTATATAAGGTCAAGGGTTCCCCAGGATGAGAAGGTGTGGATGGATTTTGATTTGCACCAGTGGAAGGAGTATTCAAAGCAAAAATATCGCAGGATCAGTCAGGTATTAAAATGATTTATTATAGTTGCCAATCATCTCCCCTCTTATCCTTTCCCCGCCAGAAGAATTGCTCTGTTCCTTGGCCACTGACTATACTACTAACTTTGTCATGTGTTCCCTTGGTCGCAAGTTTGGGCTGGAGGAAAATGTGTGATTGGCCCATTTTGACACATTGCCACTGAGGAAAATGAGCTTCACACTCCCATCTGACTGATGGTGAGTCATTATCATATTTGAAAGACACCATGCTTTAATTCTTTAAATAATAAAAATAACTCAAGGCAAAATAGCTCTTTACAAACCATGTACACACATGACCTCATTCATTCCTCACAAAAACCCTGGTGAACTACATTACTATGCCAAGTGACATAGTGCAGTGACTTAAGGTCTAGAAAGCCCCCATGTTTATCTGAATATGATCTTCACAATTTCACTGCAGTAGAGAGTACAAATATTATTATGACTTCCCTATTGATGAGGAAACTGAAGCACAAAAGGCTTTGGCCAAGATCACACAGCTAGTAAGAGGTACCTCTGGTTTTGAACATAGGTCTCCCAGTTCCACACCTTTTGTTCTTCCTATGAAACAAGTTACTTCCTAAACATGGCAAGACTGTGAGAGAATCCCCAAAGGTTCTAACTAGTCTTCCTCCTTTCCTCTCTGTAGAGTATTTGGCAAATAGTAGGTGCTTAATAAATGCTCATATCTTTCTCTTCCTTCCTCCTTCCTTCCTCCTCCTTCCTTCCTTCCTTCCTTCCTCCTTCCCTTCCTTCTTTCTCTCTTTCTCTTTCTTTCTCTCTCTCTCTTTCTCTCTCTCTTTCTTTTCTCTTTCTTTCTTTCTTCTTCCTCCCTTCCTTCCTTCCTTCCTTCCTTCCTTCCTTCCTTCCTTCCTTCCTTCCTTCCTTCCTTCCTTCCTTCCTTCCTTCCTCCTTCCCTTCCTTCTTTCTCTCTTTCTCTTTCTTTCTCTCTCTCTCTTTCTTTCTCTTTCTCTCTCTCTCTTTCTTTTCTCTTCTTTCTTCTTCCTTCCTTCCTTCCTTCCTTCCTTCCTTCCTTCTTCTTTCTTTCTTTCTTTCTTTCTTCTTTCTTTCTTTCTTTCTTTCTTTCTTTCTTTCTTCTTTCTTTCTCTCTTTCTCTCTTTCTTCCTTCCTTTCTCTTTCTTTCTTTCTTTCTTTCTTTCTTTCTTTCTTTCTTTCTTTCTTTCTTTCTTTCTTTCTTTCTTCTTTCTTTCTTTCTTTCTTTCTTTCTTTCTTTCTTTCTTCTTTCTCTCTTTCTCTCTTCTTCCTTCCTTCCTTTCTTTCTTTCTTTCTTTCTTTCTTTCTTTCTTTCTTTCTTTCTTTCTTTCTTTCTTTCTTTCTTTCTTTCTCTCTTTCTCTCTTTCTCTCTTTCTCTCTTCCTTCCTTCCTTTCTTTCTTTCTTTCTTTCTTTCTTTCTTTCTCTCTTTCTCTCTTTCTCATCTTTCTCTCTTTCTCTCTTTCTTTCTTTCTTTCTTTCTTTCTTTCTTTCTTTCTCTCTTTCTCTCTTTCTCCCTTCCTTTCTTTCTTTCTTTCTTTCTTTCTTTCTTTCTTTCTTTCTTTCTTTCTTTCTTTCTTTCTTTCTTTCTTTCTTTCTTTCTTTCTTTCTTTCTTTCTCTTTCTCTCTTCTCTCTTTCTCTCTTTCTCTCTTCCTTCTTTCTTCTCTTTCTTTCTTTCTTTCTTTCTTTCTTTCTTTCTTTCTTTCTTTCTCTTCTCCTCTTTCTCTCTTCTCTCTTTCTTCTCTTTCTTCTCTTTCTTTCTTTCTTTTCTTCTTTCTTTCTTTCTTTCTTTCTTTCTTTCTTTTTCTTTCTTCTTTCTTCTTCTCCTTCCTTCCTTCCTTCCTTCCTTCTTCCTTCCTTCCTTCCTTCCTTCCTTCCTTCTTTCCTTCCTTCCTTCCTTCCTCTTCTTCTTCCTTCCTTCTTTCTCTTCATGCTTAGAGCCCAATACTTGCCATTGAAGGAGATACAAAGATACAAAGTTTAAGCACAGTCCATGCCTGCATGAAACTCACAATCTAGTAGAGGGATATAATACAGATACAGATAACTATCATACACACTATTACATGATTAGTGTATTAGAGTTGCAAGAAAAGTCCTCTGAGAGGTAGAGGTACAAGAGGAAGAATCCAACGTGGCAGTAAGCCGAGCAGGTCATACATTCTAGGAAAGGGTTAATTTCATGTAACAGAAAATGGCTTGAGCCGCTGTTCCTGATGCCTGATCCCTTTCTGCACTGTAGAACTGGGGATCATAAAAGAAAGGCAGGAACTTACGCGGCAGCTTTGCTGGGAAAGCAAATATTGTGCATATTGCAGTGTTCCTGTGGGTAAGCTAATTGCTTAATTGCCCTTGAGATGTATATAATTTTGTCTGCTGCACAGGCCATACTATGCCATTGGCTGTGGGCTGTGAAACAGGAACAACATCAACTCCCAATAAAATAAGGTGGTGGATACTATTCATAAAAATGAATCAGTCAGACATCTATTTGGTACCAACTTTAGCCTTTATAAAATTCAGTAGCCAATGAAAGGTTGGCTGGTCAAGTCACTTTTGAGGGTATGATGAATTTGGTGACTGTGACCAAGGTAGGTACTATAAGTATCTCTGTCCCCATTTTACAAAGAAGGAAACTGAGATTCTGAGACATTGATGATTTTCTGAACTCTTAGAATTCTGAGATGGGACTTGAACCCAGCTTTCTTCTGGCTGAATCCAAGTCAATACTGTTTCCACTAACGCACCCAGCAATTGTCCTATCTTCCAAGGAGTGGAAAGGGATTGCTCAAAGTTACATGTTTGGTTAGCCGTAAAGATGGATAAGACATAGTCCCCAGTCCCTGCCCCAAAGGAGCTCCCAGGCTAGTAGGGAAAATGATTGCAGTTCATAAGGCAGAGCCGCACTGAACACAGCATCAAGGGGTATAAGGATCCCCTCATGGTGCAAGGAAATAGAACCCGGTAGGTGTCCAAATTTCTTCCTATAATCATGTAATATTCCTTGTAATTATATATTGTTACCTCATATAAATGGAGAAGCAGAGAGGTATAATGAGAAGGGCACTAGATTAGAGTTGGAGGACTCATAGTTTTGAATCTCTGCTTTGCCACTTATTAGCTATATTCCCTTAAGCAAATCACTTCTAATCTCAGGGACTCTTTTTCCAATCTGTAAAATGAAAGGGTTAGATGATAATTTTTTTCTCTATGTATCCTGTGAATCTAATTTTAATCTAAGGATCACTGTGACCCAAATATCTTCTTCTGCCTTCCTTGACCAGTTATTCGTTTCGACTTTGCTCTCTAAGTAAATCATTCTTGAATATTTCTTTTTTGTTCCTTGTAAATTAAGTTGTAGGAATTGGGGGTGATTTTAAAATTTTTAAATTGGCTGCCTATGAGTCTTTTCCATCTTTTAAATCTAAAATTTATGAAAGAAGAGTTAATTGTACAATTATAACAATAGTCATGTGTACTAAGTGTGTGGCCTAGTTTATAGTTAAACTTTTATTCATAAACAATACTGAGCAGAGAATGTCTTCTCATCATTTAACTCCTTGAAATCCTTTGACTAAAATTTTTCTACAGTCCCTTGATAAGGAGCTATGGGGAAGTCAGATGTTCTCTCAACAAGCTGATTGGATTTCTTCTGTTTTCTTGAACTGTGCCGAAAAAAATGGCAGTGGAATATTGGTTGGGGAAAAAATTGCTGCTGAGCCACTTCTGTCCAGTTTTTCAGCTCTCAGAGCAAGGCAGGAGCACATGCTTGTATTTTCAGGATAAAGTGTTGGGTCTATATTCTGTCCAAATGGCCCAGGAATCAGGAGGAGACTCTACTTTGTGGCTTGGTTTATTGTATGACTGGGCAAGCTGCTTCTCTATGAGGTATAATTTCTTCCTCTGTACAACAGGGATAATCATACTCACATTATACATAATAATAGTCATATTATCTGTACCTCATAGGATTGTTGAGAGGATCAAAAGAGATAAGATATGTAAAAATGACTTTTTTATACACAATTTTAACACATTTTAACATAATAAATACTGATATGTAATATAATAATAAATATTAACCTTCAAATCGACTATTATTGTGTTATTTTTGTACTCATATGTTTTCACACACTGATTACAGGGGTCTTAAGCATCCTAGAAGAAAGGAGGTGGAGTATAGTGGAAAGTAGAAGAAAGGAGGTGGAGTATAGTGGAAAGAGCATGGGGTTTTGTGTCAGAAGACCTGGCTTCAAGTTCTCATTTGGTGACTGTGGAGTGTTGGCAGTTCCCTTCCCCATGCTGAGTTTGTTTCCTCCCTCAAAAATAGAGGCTGGAACGGACTTGACGACCTTTAAGGCTTCTTCTGGTTCTGACATTCTATGTTACAAGGCCCCTCTGAGTTCTGACTGTCTATGAATTTTGGTCTATGGGTTGATTTTGGAAATTCTAGGATACTTACTGAAGTTGTGCAGTCGGTGGGAGGCAGATTGTCTTCTGACAGAATCACATATTGGTGCCTCCCAGGTGCAGTGTGAGGGAGGAAGGGGAGGAGGAAGAGAAGGAGAAGTTGAGTCATGACTGGTTTGGAATTTCTCTGTTTCATCCAACTTATTGGAGCAGAGGACTTCCCTTTACTCTTAGTTCAACATTTCCTTTACCTCTATAGAGGGCGTTTGAGTCATTTTATAGGGAAGCAAATTCCCACTTGAAGAGGATGCCATTGAGGCCAACTGAGATCTATGTATATCCAAGACTATTTGGTAGAGAAATTCTAAGGCAGGGATTGGCTTCTTACAGAAGCTCTTCCTGTCTTCCTCTTTGCTCTACCCACCAATCTTTGAGTGATCCAGGCTTAGGATCCTATGAATATGAGATTTTAGAGGCACTGGGGTCTGTTGAGTTCATCTAGTCCAACTCTCTCATTTTTTGAAGAGGAGAAAACTGAGCCCCAGGGAGGGGAAGTCAAGGCCACCAAATGGTAAAATGGTGGAGTCAGGATTCCAACCTGAGTCATCTATAACACCAAATTCAGGTCTTTTTCTCTAGTCTTCAAAGATGTAACATGGTAGCAGTATTTCTGTCTTTAAGCATGGGGAAATTTAATTGTGAACTGCTTAAAGGGATGAAAAGGCTGTGAATGGCCACTTCTTGGATAGGACTCACCCCTACAGAATTTAAAGCTCAAACTTATAACTAAGTTATTTATTTCTATCTCTGTGTCTCAGTTTCCTTATCTGGAAAGTGGGGCTGAGGCCTAAGCTTTCTCAAGTTCTTTTTAGCTCTAAAGTTCAATGATTAATAAACTTGGAAGGTATCTGTTTCTATGCATGTATAACAGACTCATGTGGTTTAGACCTGGAAGTCCTACCTCCAGACTTTATAAAGGAGAAAACAGGGGCTCAGAGATGAGAAAAGAATTGCCCAAAGTCACACAGCTATTTAGTGTCAGAATCAGGATGTGAAGCTAGGTCTCCTGACAGGACAACCAGTGTTCTTTCCACCCCATCACAATCTTTGGGCATGTGGCAACAAAGCAGAATGGAGAGCCTTTTCATTCATGTCCTCTTTATCTAGACTCGAAAGCTTTCCAATTCTTGTTTTTTCTGTGAAAAAGGCTTGGATTTGCTATATGAATTCCATAATTTAGAGATAAATAATGAAAACAAACACAGTACAAAATACCCTAGTGTTCATTTTATTTAATATTCTCCATTGGTGGAAATAAATTAAAAATGAACAAGGCTTGTTTACGCCTGCCTCACACATACCATTCTCCACTTTTGAATAGCAACCGCATATTAATTGACCAAGATCCCATAAATTATAATTAGCCAGGAGGATTAACAACATAAATCCTTGAATTGAAAACCAACCTGCCCTACTCTTTCTTCCCTCTGCCCTAAAGTGAAAAGGAGCTGTAAAACCCATCACGGCTACTTGATCCATTAAACTCAGGAGACATTCTTATTTCAGCTCAGCTGCTGGAGGTAGTCTTTGTTCAATCTTTTTTAAAGTTACAGCAGCTTGCTAGGAACTCAGAGAATGCACAGGGATGTGTCAATAGGAGAAAGCCCTGAGATGGTGGGGCTTCACTGTCTGCCTGACCTACTTGCAGATTAGAAAGAGAAGGGAAGGAGGAACAGATCCCATTGTGCTCAGGCACCATTTTCCACAGGAGGAACTAGGAAAGCAGCTAGTCCGGAGGCGGTGGCAGTTCTGTGGACAGTGATTATCAGTTTTCTGGAATACAGTTTGTTCATTTCTTGGCAAGGAGTTGAAAGGGGTCCCTTATGATACTGCTGATGTCAACTATCAGGCATAAGGACAGTATCCTATGGGAAAATTGAGAATGAGCCCTCTTTGTACTGAATAATTTCTGGACTCCTATTTTGTAATTGAGCATTCTGAAGGAAAGCAAGGAAAGGCAATCTTGTTTCATAGGTTCAAAGGATTGGGAGCTAGTTAGGATATTAGAGATCACCTAGTCTAAATGAATTATTTTATAGATGAGGACACTTTGGCCCAGATTAAAGTTGTGACTTGTCCAAATTCATAAAGATGATAAATAAATGGCAGAACTGAAATTTGGACCCATCATCTCTGATTCCAAACCCAGTGTGCTATCTTCTACATTATAGCTCTTCTCAAAATATACTTAAAACTTTAAAATAAAGTTAATATTAAACCATTATTCCCAATGGAAAAAATGCAAACATTGAAGTATGGATGATATATGAAAACACCCAAGACAAATGATCACAGCAACTTCTATTTCTAACAGACTATGAAGTTTGTGAAGACCCTTAGATAGGTAATGTGGTACTGTGGAAAGAGCATTGAATTTGGAGTCAGAGAATTTGTGTTTCAGTTCTGGCCCAGTCAGGTTTGACTTGGGGCTAAATAGTGTAAGGATGGGGTAACCCACTCTCTATAAAATGAGGGGACTGGAATAGATGGGCTTGAGGATTCCCTTTGGTTCTAAATCTATGACTGTATGGCCCTGGAGAGGCAAGCAGTTGGTTACTATCCATAAATTCCAATGACTTGCTCAGGGCCACATTTCTATTAATCAGGAAAGGTGGGATAGGGACCTGGAGCTGCTAAATGTCTTGTATTCTTTCTACTATACCAGTTCCCATGAGGACTGCTAGGCAGATGAATCTCTCAATAATAGTATGCAGTGACCTTTATTTTGAGTTTTATAGTCTAAAAAGTGCTTTAGATCTATTTTTCACATGACCCCTACAATAACTCTTTACAAGTATTATTATCCCATTTTACAGATTTACTGGGGCTCAGAGGAGGAGATGAGAAACTTAGTTCTCTCTCTCTCTCCCTCTCTCTCTCTCTCTCTCTCTCTCTCTCTCTCTCTCTCTCTCTCTCTCTCTCTCTCTCTCTCTCTGTATATATATATCAGTTGCTTCTATTCCATTAGGGGACACTCCCATGCCCTTCAACTATTCTCTAATTGTTCTGCATTTAGCTGGCTATTCCTTTGTGCCAAACAAATGAGTTTTTTCCTGACTTAATTATGGAATACCATTTACTAGGAAAATGCAAGTTCCTAGAAGACAAGAATTACTTTTTCTAATTTGTCTTTGAATCCTGGGCACCAGAATTCTTGTCAATCTGGATTACTTGCTTGGTATTTCTTTGAAGTTACTACCTAACAACATATATCAGAACTAGAAACCATAGCATTGGTTAGATGGACCAAAAGAAGAATCAACATGCTCTTCTCCCTATCATCTTACATCTCTCTTCTCTATCCCTCCCGATACCTTTGTCCTCACTTCACACTTTTTTATATCTCCCATTAACCTAGGCTGAAATTATCCCTAGGCATTTCAGTATACTAGAAAGCATTAGGAGAGAAGTGTCCAAAGTCTTGGTTCTGTCATTAATTTATTATATATTTGTGCAAGTCCCTTCTCCTCTGAAGACCTTCTTTAGTCTATCTATAAAATGAGGGGGTTGGATTCACGATCTCTAAGATCTGTCTCATCTCTGACCTTTCATGTCACAAATTCTGAGATCTCTGTCTGATCTGACATGCTATATGCTAAGGCTTATTCCACTTCAAATAATCTTTGTTCTAAGGCTGTTACCAGCACCGATTTTCTGTTTCAAGCTCTGAAATTCTGTATTCTGAGGCTCCTTCAAGTTCTGACATTCAGTGTGTCTAGGTACATTTTCAAGTGTCTTTTCCCTTTCCTTTGAGCCATCTTCCCTAAGCCAGGGCCTACCTAGCAGAGATTTCTTTACATCTGTCCTGCCAATGCTCTGCTTCTCCGTACCAGGAAGTGACCCTTGAAGTCCTGACCTAGATACTAAGACCAAGATCCAGTTCTAGGGAATCTACTCAGCTTTGGCACTCTGCCCTGGTGTTGAGGTATCCAGAGTGAATAACTGAATAAACAAATCAATGAATGAAAAGTATTTAAGTGGTTACTATGTTCCAGGTATTGTGCAGATCATTGAGGATACAAGTGAGAAAGGGAGACACTATCCCCTCAAAGAGTTTCCATTCTATATATTTTATCTATCAAGGTAATTTTATTTAAATTTTTGTTTAAATTTTAAAGATATTTTATTTTTACCAATTACATGTGTTAATAAATTTCCACATAAGTTTTCTGAAGTTGTATGATTCAAATAAGAAGCTTCCATTCTAAAGAAGAATCCAATACATTTGGAGAATTGGTAGAAGGATTGGGGTAGGGTTAGATGCTTGGTGGCAGAGAAGATTGGAAGAAAAAGGCGGACAGAAAGATGGGATGTGAAGCATGGTCTGGTCTGGGGATGGCTAGATAGAATGGGCTCTGTGAAACTGGGCACTCATTCATCAATTAGTACAACACAACCTTGGGTTGGGGGTTTCAAAGCTGAATGAATTAACTCTTCCATGGCAGCCTCATTGGTTTCTGAGAGTTAAAACTCACCTAACCATTATAGCTAGTCATCTTCCCATTAGCTGTGCCTACATGTTTTTCCTCTTTTTTTCTATTTCATCCCCCAACCCTCCCCATGCTCCCTACCACTTTCTACCTCTTCCTTTAGAAAGAATAATCAAATCAACATTACTGTTGCTACTGAAAAAAGGCACGAGAATGGACCATCGATGGATCTACTCACCATCTCTGTGACTGCCCAGAACAAAGCTTCCTTCTTGGTCCTTGACAAATGGTACATCACTCTTTTAGAAGCTTCCTTAAGAGCTAAGCATTTCTCACTCTGGTATTTGTATTCTCAGGAACTAGCACCTGGTACATAGTCAGTGTTTAATAAATGCTCTCTTGTTCATTAATTCAAAACAGGCTCTCTATTCCTAGCAAGAAATGTTGATGAGCCATCTTGCAAGGAAGCTTCACCTCCAAGATAGGCTTCCTGGTTTTTATTAAGCCCCCATGAAGGACAGCGCACTATTCTCAAATTCAAGTGCAGACAGGGATAGGTAAATACCTTTGTTTCATTTTGCTTTTTCTTAGTAAAGTTTAGCCTGTTCCTGTTCTGCGGTGTCAGCGAGATCTGCCTGTTGCTGGCAGCAGTCCCTATACTTACAGTAGGTCATCTATAAAGATACGGATTGGGCCAAGTGATGAGCATGATGGGACCATACTTAATGCTACTATCTGTTCATATAAGATTCTTCTTCCTACAGTGTCTTATTATTGTCATAACTGAGAGTCCATTCTGCTCAGTTCTAGGAGCTTGAATTGAATCTGTCTGCATGAAAATGGGGATTCTCTTGCCCAAGAGAAGTCTTGAGTCTCCCTCATGCTCATTATAAGGTGATGTGACCACAAAATAATGAGACTAGCTTGAGCAGCTGCCCTGGAAAGGCAGTCAGTCACAGTGGTTTACAGTCTTGAGTCATACCCGCTTTTCTATTTCTCTAGGAAATGGTTCATGTGCTCAGAGATGCTGATGCTACAGAGCTCACAGACTGTTAGAATCAGAGGTGACCTTAGAGGCCATCTATAGTCCAAACTAGCCTACACCATGTGAAGATGCTGAAGTGTGGGGTGAGTGGGAGACTTAGTCCTAAAATATGGGTCCTTTGATTCTCAGCTCAGTATTTTCTTTTCATTATGCAACAGTTAAGCTCATAAAGAAGGCAAAAATGCCTACTGAGACAGGTCATGAGCCAATGGGATTCAATCAATCCAAAAGTATCTATAAATGCTTATTATATCTCAGGCAAGGTACTAAGCACTAGGAATATAATGAAAGGTTTAAAAAATCAGTCCCTGCCCTCAAGAAGCTTAAAATACAGGATACCATATGATTTAGAGTGGATTAGAAGATAACCTAAAAGGGGACGGATTAAGCAAGCTGTGAGGGATCAGGTAAAATTTCACAAGGTGGTCTTTGGTGCTCATTTATAGAAAACACATATACAGAAAGTGCTGTTTGAACTGAGTTTTGAAGGAAGGACCCTCTGAAGTCAAGGTGAAACAGGAGATCATTACAGGCATGTGGAGACACCCAATGCAAAGGCACATCAGACTAGAGTTAAGAGTCTTGGAATTGGATGCTAATCCTGCTCTTTCCTCCACTTTGCTCTCTATGTTCAGATGTTGGATAATCTCTAAAGTCTCTTCCATTTCTTTCAATTTCAAGACTGGAGAACTGGATTTAAGTCCCAGTGTTAACATTTGTTATCCTTAATTTCCTTCTCTGTAAAATGGGTAAAACAATTTTTAAATTATCTACCGAACAATGCAACTATGAGGCATGTGCTTTATAAACCTCAAACCACTCTAGAAATGTGAGATACTGTTATCATTATTATTAAATCATTAATTAAAAAAGTACTAATCTTTAGCTGGGCCACCCAGTCAATTTAGGGTGCTAAGAGTTTCTTTAGATTCCATCTACATCAACTTTTAAAGCAAAGGGGAACAACACTTGTTATTTTTTTAAACACTTACCTCTGTCTTAGAATCAGTACTCTGTATTGGTTCCAAGGCAGAAGAGTGGTAAGGACTAGCCAGTGTGGGTTAAGTAAATTGCTCAGGATCACATAGCTAGGAAGTATGATTTGAACCCAGGATCCCCCATTTCTAGGCCTGACTCTAAATCCACTGAGCTACCCAGCTGTCCTCAAGAAACATACGTTAGCTATTAGATAGTGGCAAATGCATTGTCTTGTGGCTTGACCCCAGATCTCTGTACCACTATAGAACTGAAGTATTGCAGTTAATGGTTCACAGATGTGAGTTTCAGGGGCCCAGAAGCAAGATATGCATTCCCAAGTGGAGCCTATAGTCCTTTCCATAATTTCCTGCCATGTTGAGCTCAATAAAAGCATTTCTATGAACTCTTCTATTCTCAAAGTGCTTTTTTTTCTCATTGGGGATTTCTATGGCAAGGTTTCCCTCAAAGGTATTCTGTAATGGTATTCAGAGGATAACGGTCCCATCATAAGGAAATTAAATACATAAATTAATAGAAACATTTCAAACCATAGACTCAGGCAGGTTACTCCAGCAGCACTGTAGTCAATAGGTCGTAGCCTTGGTTAATGCAGAGGGAGAGACAGAGAAGGAATTAGAATGGTAAAAGCTTTTCAGCCAAGATGATCCAACACAAATGTCTGGAGGTTTCATTGTTCAAGTGAATATTTCTCTTTCTAGAGAAATGCCTGAAAATGTTAGCCTAAGAATTGGTCCAAATACAGAAATATGACAAGAAGGACTAGCTTGCTTCCTTTGTGTTGGGTGGGCCATTGGATGCTGCATATCAGGAATCAGAAAACTTGAGTTGGGGGCAACAGCTTAAAGAAGCTGGCCTTGGACACCCAATGATGGACTACCTCAACCTACTGCTGTCTTCACAAGATTTATTTTTCATCTACTTTATTTTTCTGATGAAGATGCTTAAAAAAACCTATACTAACACCTAACTTTTTCAGATTCAACCTCCCCAGTTGTGAGACAGGAATAATAGTAACATCTACATTCCAGGGTTGCTGGGAAGACTAAGAAGATCATGGAAAGCCCTTTACCAACGTTAAAGCACTATGTAAATGTCAGCTATCAACAACATCATCATCACTGATGTACAATTGTAGACCAACTAGGTGTAGTTGGACAAAGAGCTAGTTTTGAAGCCAGGAAGATCTGAGTCCTTCCTCTGACCCATAACTGACTCTGTGACTCTGGGCAAGTCACTTAAAGTCTCTGTACTCTCTAAGGCTTTAAGTTGCAGATGAGGTATAGGTCTGCATTGGCAGAGGGAAGTTCTTCACCTCAGAGTTCCCCATGCTGATGAAATCATAATCCCTGGTCCTATCCCTATGGCAAGATTTTAGATAGATCTCCCTCTTTGGGACTCTGCATGGGAGTCTGACTTTCTGTGAATACTCATAACTACATTTACTATATAAATTGCCAAATATCCATGAATCTGGAGGTGGGAGAGGAAGGGTGGAGACTGATATACATAGCAATAATATGAAAGTGGTTTTATGAAAAATTCTAGCATATGTCTAGATCAGGGGTTCTTTATTTTTTTGTGTGAGTATCCTAGACCCCTTGGCAGTCTGGTGAAGCTTATGTACTCCTCAGAGTAATATTTTAAAATTTTCAGTCATTTGTCAGTTATGTCCACTTCTTTATGACCCCTTGTGGGGTTTTCCTGGCAAAGATACTGGAGACATTTTCCATTTCTTTCTCCAACTCATTTTACAGAGAAGGAACTGAGGCACATGTAGAAGTGACTTGCCCAGGGCCACACAGCTAGCTAGTGAGTATCTGAGGTCAGAATTGAACTCATGTCTTCCTGACTCCAGGTCTGGTGTTCTATCCACTGCACCTCCTTGGACCCCTCTTCAGATTATTATTTTTAAATATGTAAAATAAAATATATAACATTTATATGGAAAATTAAAAGAAGGAGTTAGCCATATATATCTCTATATAATGACTTCCTCTGTTTCTGGCAGGTATGACACAAAGTGTCCATTACTCCACAGGTAAATATTAAGGATGAGGTTTCTCTCCTTTACTGTTATTTTAAATGCTGGACTGCTAGACAACGGCTGCCAAGACTTCTAAACTCTGACCTGTCCAAAGTGCCTTTCCTGTCCTCCCATCCCTCTCCCCAAGTGTACAGCCTGCTAGCAATTCTCTTTCTCTCTGGTCTCTGTGTCCTAGTGTGTGTGTCTGTCTCTTTGTCCTTGTCTGTCTCTCTGCCTCTCTCTTTCCCTCTCCCTCATCTCTCTTTGTCTCTGTCTGTCTGTCTCTGTATGTGTCTCATTCTATCTCTTTGTATGTCTATCTCTCTGACTCACTCTGGCTCTGACTGTCTCTTTCTCTGTCTTTCTTTCTTTGTCTATATCTTTCAGTCTCTATCTGTCTGTCTGACTCAGTCTCTATCTCTCTCTTTGTCTCTGTGTCTATCTGTCTTTGTCTCTGTATGTCGCATTCTATCTCTCTTTGTATGTCTGACTGCCTCTCTCTGCATCTTTCTTTCTTTGTCTCTATCTCTCAGTCTCTGTCTATCTGTCTAACTGTCTCTATCTCTCTCTTTGTCTCTGTATGTGTCTCATTCTGTCTCTCTCTGTGTATGTCTGACTCTCTCTGTGTCTTTCTTTGTCTCTATCTCTCAGTCTCTGTCTATCTGTCTGTCTGGTTCTGTCTGTCTATCTGTCTCTTTGTCTCTGCCTGTCTGTTTCTATCTCTCAGTCTCTGTCTGTCTGTCTCTGCCTGTCTGTCTCTCTCCTCTGTCTCTCCCCTTTGTGGGCATCTGTTTGTTTTTCCAGGCAGGCTAATGCAGCAGAGCCTTCCTGAGCCCACGTAAACAGAACCAAGCTCTTTCGGCGCTGCCCCAGCACTGCCCGCCAGCGTCTGTGGTTACTTAAGCAAGAAGAGGCACCTTTTGCCAAATTAACTTCAAGGCCCCCTCTTCCCTGGGAGGCTTCAAATGGGCCGCTTGGCTGTCAGCGCGGTTCTGCCGCAGCTGTCCCAAATTCCCATTTATCTCTCCAGTACAGCGTGGGCCATGAAAGGCAGCAATTCTCCAGTCGGAGCTCTTGCAAGGGCCGCTCCTCAAAGCGTCCCGAAACCTCCCCCCAGCTCTGTCCTCCGGTCTCTGCCCGCCCTCCCCTCCCCATGACCTTTGGGCTCTCTTTCCAAGAACCAAGTGGAACAGAAGGGAGAAAACCCCACTGGATGCAAATGCAAATAGATCGCGTCCCTGGAAGTAAACATCTTATTAATAAATTCCGCCTGCCAGCTCCTCTAAAAGGGAGCTCTTGACTTCCCTCCATGAGGGGATTGGAAAATGCACTCTCCGTTTCAAAGTGAAGAAAAAGGAGGGCTCTGCAAGCCCGGCCCAACTCCCTGAATTATTTTAATTGCAGCAGCGGGATGCCAAGGTGCTGAAGTAGCCCCTCAGGCTCTGGCTGCTTAGCCAGGAGGTACTGAATTAAACTGTCAGAACATGCAGAAGAACTGCAACGCGGCCTGTCAACAGTATTTGTTAAGAGACACGGGTGAGGCTGGTGACTTCGAGAGAAAAAAAGCTGCTGCTGCAGAGTCATCAAAGCAGAGCACTGGAACTAATGGGGTATTCAGAGGTCTTGTTCTACTTCATTGGTCAAAGCCAACAAAAATCGTGTACGATTTGGGGCCGTTTGCTATTTATTACGATGATAATAAAAGGCCACTTTGAGCTCCCAACCCACTGCTACTTGAGGGAGCCCCACAGATGGGAGTCTCGAAATAAGTTTGGGCCCAATACTAAGGTCCTGGGCTTTGGAAGTGTCCCGGGAACCTAAGGGAGCATGGGATCTGGCCATCTCCTTTAACAGAGAAGAAAACAAAAGCCTACATGCAACAAGGATGGACTTGTCTGTTATCGTGCAAGAACTGGAAATGGTACACCCATGTCCTGTGACTCTAAATGGAAGGTGCTTTCCTTTCCTCACATGTTCCTCACTCCTCTGCACTGACTGAGACCAGCTCTCAGGGTCCTTAGAGGAAAATCATGGAAGATAGGATCCTCCGATGACTTTCATTTAGGAAAACTTCCCTTTCCTTATTCGGGTGGCATTGAAAGGTCAAGTTTCCTTTTAACCTGAGGTCATGGAATTCTTGGACATCCATCCTTAGTCTTCTTGTTCTTTAACCTATTTAACAATAGTCAAAACTCATTAAGCACTGACTTGTTATACACCAATGTCTGGGCTTGACTCATTGGGAAATTCCATACCAATGAGACGATGTGGTGTGCCTTAAGAATACAAAGTGCTATGAGATGAGATCACTTCCAATGGGAGGGTATGGTACAAGGAGAAACTTCTTAACAATTGGTGCAATCCAAAAGTCAAAGAATGCCTTAGAACCTCCTTGGGAGGAAGTAGGTCACCCTTCATTGGACATCTTTGAACTAAGAACCAATGACCAATCATTCACTATTCTGATAGTGTACTTCTCTTTCAGGTAGGGATTGTGACCGATGACCTCTAGAGTTCTTTCCAACTCAGAAGGGAGATTTTGGGGAGATCATTCTGCATGGAAGAAATAACCTCTAGAGACAGATAGAAAGTCAAAAGGGTAGGTATGGGGACCCAAGTATATGGGAAGCCACTCCAGGGCAAAGAAATGGAAGTAGGAAAACCATGGATGGGTGTGGAAAGCTATGAAGTTTAGCTGAGGTACAGGATGTGAAATAAGAATTGAAAGGTAAATGGAAGCCAGATTTTGAGGGATCTAAAATGACTTAATTAATTATCTAAAATTAATTACTCTGGGGGCAGCTAGAGGCTCAGTGGATTGAGAACCAGGCTTACAGACAAGAGGTCCTGGATTCAAATTTGATCTCTGACACTTCCTAGCTGTGTAACCCTGGGCACATCACTTATCCCTCATTGCCTTGCCTTTACACAGTATTGGTTTTAAGGCAGAAGGTAAAGGTTTTTAAAAAATTAAATTAATGGCTCCCTAGCAAGGAGTCATTGAATGATTAATCAGTGGGATGATCATGTCAATGCACCAAAAAGAGAACCTGCCAAGCTTCTAAAGAACAGAGTAAGGTGGAAATGGGCCCAAACTTTAAACTGAGCATGTTTCTAGTCAAATTAGGGAACACTTTTTTTTTAGCATTTGCGAAATAAAAACTAGATTATTATTTGAGCACCTTGTTCAATCAGCTAAGGTTTCTTTCCTTAATTACTATTTTAGAAGTTCTGTGATACTGAAAGATGAAGACTGGACTATGGTTGTGGAAGCCAACCAAGTTAGCAACCTTCCTGTCTCATGGTGAATGTTTTCTGTTGGTTGATTGGTTTTCACACTAGATTTCTGAGGCACTCTGAGCTTTCCTGTATCAATTCCTGTTAAGGAAATATCCTTGAAGGGATTAGATGTACATATTTCCAGATGGTTGCATGATGTTTGAAGACCACTAGGTTATAGTGTAGAAGACCTGAAGTATCTCAACAGTAGCTTCCTGGTCTGGAAGGACCTGACCCAGAATTCTATTCCTGAGTCGTGTGGCATGGCAGTTTGGAAAGTCACAACACTGTCCTGTTCTGAAGCAGGTTTTGATTGTCAAGATCAATAGATTTGCAAAATCAATGGAATTCCCTGGAGATGTCTAGATAAAAAGCCATTAGAACCCTCAAACCCCCCACATGTGTCTGAACAAGTATGTACGTACAAAATTACTTACATAGTATATTAAGCAAAGAAAAATGAGGGGAGGGAAAGAATCCTAAAAAATAACAAAAGGAAAGATCTCTTTGCCCTCTGATGATCACACAAAATGTTATTACATTTACTTTTTCACGCTCAAGCCAACATTTGCACAAAAGGTAAAATATACATAGGAGCGCGCACACACACATATACACACATACTCATTTTCCTTCAAAGTACAATTTTGAATGTCACAGTCCCCAGAACCTGAGGGGATCTCTGGTTCTCAGTGGGAGAGTGCTATGTTTTTCCTAATGCAAACAAAAGACATTAGAAAGCACGCAGGGCATATTACAGCACTGCAGTGGAGCTGTGAAAAAAATATGGATTTTGCTTTTACATTGTGTGACGATTATATCACAGTGTTGGTTGCAATAAATTATCACTTTGGTTCCCGCTAATTGCTAGGATCTTCTGCCATGAGCTCCCATGATATGAGAGAGAGAGAGAGAGAGAGAGAGAGAGAGAGAGAGAGAGAGAGAAAGAGAGAGAAAGAGAGGGAGAGAGGGAGGGGGAGGGGGAGAGGGAGAGGTGGAGAGAGAGAGAGAGAGAGAGAGAGAGAGAGAGAAAGAGAGAGAGAGAGAGAGAGAGAGAGAGAGAGAGAGAGAGAGAGAGAGAGAGAGAGAGAAGAAAGAATTAATTTCTAAGCCAGATACAAATATGCATCCTGCTGGATTTTGAATGGTGTTTTGGATCTTGAATAAATGACTAAGGAAACAGCTGGAGATAAGGGTGTGGGAATTAAAGATATCATTATGCAATTATCAAGGAAATCAGGCAATTTATACCAGAGCATTCTTTTTTCCCTGTGGTTTGATTGATCCAAAGCAGCCTCAACCCACCAGAATTGATATTATCCCCCAAGAATGTGTATTGGAGGGTCACCTAACAGGCTAGGTTAACATGCACCTGGAGAAAAAAGTACAAAAGTAAATCACAGAAAAGGGGTTGTTGAATGTCCCTGGGATGAGAATTGACTGGTCAATCTTTCAAACTCTTCTCAGAAGGTTGTTTTCTATCTGAGAGATGCCTTGTTTCAAAAGGCAATGTGGTGTCCTACTACATACAGTCTGGCAAAGTCCACTTTAACCTGCTCATCCAGGAAAGAGAGGAGTGGAGAGCGTTCTGGAAGAACAGGAGAGGGATTCTGGTTCTCCTTTCTCTTTGATATCTCTTCAAGATGGTCCTTTTAAGAACCTGGTGGAAAAGAGTGGTTGGTAGATGCCACAGGCACATTCTAAAGGAGTACTTGCTTCTATTCCATATGGCTATTTTTGAGAAAGGTTACTTTTAATCTATTGAAAATTCAAGTAATATCCAGCAGGATGGCTGGCATCAACTCTGATGAATAATACAATGGGCAGGAATGAATAGAAAACAGTGGAAAAAACAAGGAATTTGGAGTCAGATTTCAAATCCCAGTCTTGTTCTTTATTTCCTATGTAGCTAACTTGACGGAACACCTCAGAACCTCAAGTGACTGTAAAAATCAAGGGAATGAGCCATGTGGTTTTTCAGGCCTTTTCCAATTCTTAATCCTATATCTGGTGGCTAAAAGTCAGTGACAGAATTTAAATATTCACAAGGCTTGAGGGGAGAGGCAAGAGATGTCTAATAGACTTTTTTTTTTATTATTAAAGCCTAAAATAACCCCACTGCTTCTTGGTATCGCCAACAAATTCTGGGATAGGCATTTTACTCATTCATTCATTAACTCATTAGCATAGACTAAAAGACTGCCACATGCAACTTCCCTTGCCCCAAATAACTAGAGGTTTCTCTACTTCCTTTCTTTTTGCACACTCCTGGTGTGCTGGTGTGGGAGGTAGGGGAGAAGATGAATTTGTGGTGAGTCTATTTCTTGACCAGACAATCCTGTTTCCACCTTCCCCCTGGACTAAGTTAAACACTACACTCCTATTGGTCACTATCAAAAAGCATGGGGGATGGGAAGGAGTGGGAAGAAGACTAGTCTAGGTTTGGGAAAGAGGAACATGACTAAAACTAAAACTTTCAATCTTTATTCGATTTTAGTAAACAAGCAAAAACTTTTCTAGTACTAAGTTCTACAGAGAGTCAAAACAAATTAAAGATGGTCTATTTGGAGCTGGAAGGAATCTAGGATGCCATCTAGTCCAAACATTTTACAAATGGGGAAACTGAGACTTAGGGAGATCAAGTGATTCACTCACAGGTGAGCATGTGGTTCTGATACTGCTAGACTCTAAGCAGAGAGGTTTTCTCAGTCAGAAGAGAAAGTTCACAGGCGCCATGATAGTTGTCTTCAGGGACCTAAAGGGCTGGTCTGTGAAAAAGGCTCCAATTTGTTTGGGCTCCATTGGGTAGAACTGGAAGGGATGAAGGGAAATTATGGAGAGGCAGCTATTGGCTGTTATTAGATAACAGAACTTTCTAACATTTAGAGTCTTCTAAATACAAGAAAAAAAAGATAGTTTCAGAAAGGGATGAGTTGTCCCTCACTGGAATTTGCTGATCAGGAATATTGCAGAAAGAATTCCTGTTCAGGCACTAATTGTATTTGAAATATCTTCCAACACTGGGAATCTGTGATTCTCTGAAACTGAAGAGGAACCTGGGATCTGTGAACCATGGGGTCAGCTGTGAGCCACTAATATTGAAGAATGGCTCTGAAGAATGGCTCATGAAATTTTTGAGCTGATAGAAACACATCCGAACACAGCCAAAAGAGCTCACACTTCCAACAGAGGTCAACACCCACACAACACATCCATTTCAATTAAAGATGTCAGGCAAGTGGTTTGGTCTGCCCAAGACGATGAGACATTTTTTGATCCTGCGAACTGCAGAATCTAAGCAAGGACAAGAGAGAATGCCTTGAATTAAAATCTAAACTGACTCCAAGCATTTATCTGGGGAGGTGGGAGAGGGTGGATTGTGGAGTGCAAGCTGGTTATTGAGGGTGAGCTGAGGTTTATTAAATACCATTTAAGAAATGGTATTTATACCAATTCAAGAGAAGTATTTTAAAGCCCTCATATCTGGAGAGTCCTTATGAAAGAAAGCAGCTCCCTGAAGGACCCATAAATCTGTCTCTGTTTCTGTCAAAATTTATTCCCCGACAAACAGCTCTTTAACTAGAAAAAAGAACCCTACCAGATTGACTGTGAACAGACCAGACCATAGGACAATTAAACAGAACCCTGGCTCTGCGGCAAACTTTCTCCAGGTAAGTCTTGCTAAAAATTGTATATCCAATTCAAGAGAAAAAATATTATATATAATATAAACTTATATATATTATATATGAGCATAAATATAATATCCATATATAAACACCCACACACCTGAACTAATATGTTGCCTGTGTGGTGGCAAGATTTTGATGAACACATAGTTTCATATAGTAATCATGTGATGAGCAAACCCTTTTCAGACAGCCTGGTGATATTGCCTCTGGCATTATTAAAGTTAACTACCTACAGACTAGGCTGCTGCTGTTTTGCTGGGCTCCTCTCTTTTTAAGAAAGCAATCATTGCAAGCAAAACAATTGATTTGCCTTCCCCATAGGTTCCCTTCTCTGCTATCTTTCTGGATTTTAATATTGCTAAAGACGTAATCATAGGTGGGCCAAATACGCACATAATGAATCCCATTTGTCAACTAGCAATTGGCAGCTAGGTTGTAGTGGAAAGAGAGAGCCATATTAGAAAGAAGGCTGGAATCAAAGTGACAGGGACTGGATTCAAATCCTGTTAAGGCTGTTTTCTGCCTTATATATCTGTGACTTCTCTGGGCCTCTATTTGTAAAAGAGGAAATTATAACAGATAATTTCTAAAATCCCTTCTGTTTTTCAATTGTATAATCATATGGAAAAACCAAAGATAAGGATCTCACTCATCTATAGAGTGGGTCAGGGGATCACAAAATGAGTATATAACAATAATACTACTATATTCATATAGTACTTACAGAATTTTCCTCATAAGCCTATGAGGTAGATAATACAAATGTTTATTAATTCTGAACAGTAGGCTAATTTAACTTAAATAATAAAACATGACTTTTTAGAAGTCTTTAGTGGACCTGCTTTAATAAGAACAAATGTGAACACTTTTAATTTTTTAATAAAAATTTGCTTATGTAATTGCCATTGATGGCAAAATTGATTATTTGGGAAAAGGATAAATTATCACTGTGTACAAATATAATGGACCAACAAATTGCATATAGTAAAAAAAAAGTATATATTTTTAGATATTTTGAAAGTATCTAAAATAATAAAGGCAGAATGGGAAGATATGAAAATGTAGTGTTTTAAAGTATTTTACTATACTTATTTTACTGTAATTATTTTTAAAAACATAAATTTTAGTACTATAAAGATAGAATATTCTCCATTCATCAAACACTTCATTGCAGAATGGAAGCAAAGGAAGAATTTTTTAATATGTTTTTTATTTTTTAATTATATTTACATATATTTTATATATATTTATATTTTTATAAAGGGATATTTCTATCCTTTAAAAGGGTTCAATGCCTTAGTTTAAGGTATCAGCCTTGAATAATCATATAGAGAGTTCACTGGTTTAGCAAACGCCTCTGTTCAGAAACAGTGAAAAAGTAAACTCCATCTCTAGACTTGCCTACTTTTGTCTTCAGTTTCTGAATTGGAGGAGTCTATATTAGAGAAGTTTTATTTTCATCTTACTAGAGGGAAGGTAGATAAAGAATATGATCCAGAACTTTATCTCCTTCCAGGTGACTACGAGGATGAAGGCCTTTGGAAGGTTAATTTTTGTGAATCATCAGAGACCCCCCCCCCATTATGGTTGGGTCTGAATGCCTTAACACAGATATTTCTAACTGGAATCACATTTTCCCCCTTAATTTCAAAGCACTCATCTCTTCTCACAACTGATATTTAAATCTTTAACTTCACAAAACGTGTTAAGCATTCAATTATATATTTGCCTGAACAAAGAGAGAAAGGGGGTTGCATAATATACACCATAGGGACATGGGCCAGTACAGTCCTTGGTTGGAGCTTCTTGTCTTAAAGGAAATGAACAGAATTGCAATGATGGACAGAAATGTAGAGATAATCTAGTTCAACCTGTTTAGTTCACAGAAGAAGAAACTAAGACTAAATGAGTTAGCAAAAAGTTAGCAGGCTAGAAAGCTCCATGGGATTGTAAGTTATTCAAACTCAGAATTCAATGTTTTCTGCTCATCTATGATGCTGCAGGATGGCACCAAAATGTTTCTAAGGACTTCCGGTCATCCCAAATAGCTTATGGTCACAAAAGCTCATCGTTTTACTACTAATATATTTCTGAGCAATACTATATGGTTGCGAATAATGGGATGCCACAGTCTCAGAAGAATCAAAGTTGAGAGCTTTCCAAAGGGCAACAACAGAAAGACACTTGGTAAGCAAAATGAGGTTAGCTACAACAAATTACCAATAAGAACTTGTGCCAAAGTTTGCTAACTTCAAAAAGCCAGCAAGAAAAAAGGATGTCCAAGAAAAGAGGTGGTCAAGCCGTGTATTAAGAATAAGACAGATGGACAGCTCATGTGCTGCACTGGCATCCACAGAATATGGGAAGAACCAGAGGAAGGCCTCCGACATGTTTTTTTTTTTTGTAAGATTCTCTAGACCCCAAACTCTCCTTCCTCAGAACCTGTCTCTTTCTGTTGAGAGGACCATCACCCATCCAGATACTCAGAATTACAATCTTGGACTCATCTTTGACTTGACAACCAGCTGTCAAGTCTTCTTTCTCCCTCTACACCTCTCACATTCATCCCCTTCTCTCTACCAATGCAACCAAGACTCAAATTTAGGACTGCATTACCTCTTACTTGAACCATTGTAACAATATTCCATTATGTCACTCCCCTGCCCAATAAATTCCAATGGTTCCCTCTGACCTACTCTTGTTTCATATTTAAAACCCTTTGCAACCTGGCCCCAACCAAATATGTCCATCATTATTAAACATCACTCCACTTTCCAGTCAAATTGGCCCTCTTGCTGTTCCTTTGCACAAACTGTCCTTCATACTTAGAATGTACTCTGATCTCACCTCTGGCTTTTAAAATCTCTAGTTGACCTCAATGCTTAATTCAAGTACAATGAGCCATAAGAGACTGTTCTTGATTCCTCCCAGCTACATGGCTCTCCTATCTCCCCTCCCCAAACCCATTTTGTATTGCTTTTGTACATCTTTCGTATATTCTTTTATTGTATATATTTTGAAATACACAATTTGTATTTCTGTATGGAATGTGAATATCTTGAGGGCTAGCAAGTTATTACTAGAGGACCGGCAACTGAAAGACTATTGAGACCATTTTTACTAATTTATAAAAGCATAGAAAAAGAGTTATAAAACTGCATCTACCTTTTGACCCAGCAATACCACTAATTAGGTTTATCTCCTAAGGTGATTGGGGAAAAGGGAAAGAACATTTATGTTCTAAAATATTTATGTCAGCTTTGTGTTGGAAAAGAGCTAGAAAAATAGCTAGACCCATCAATTGGGGAATGACTCAACGAGTTGTGGTAGATAATTGTGATGGAATGATACAATATCATAAGAAATAAAAAGAAGATTAATTTAAAAAATGAAAAGACTTACATGAAATTATAAGGAATGAAACGAGCAGAACCAAGAGAACATTTTATATAGCAAGAGAAATATTGAATGACTTGTGCTTTCCTATCTTCAGAGAAAGAACTGATAAATAGAAAAAAGAAGGATATAGTTTTATATATACATATATATTTTTGTCAAATGATGCCTTCTTTAGCATGGTAAGAGGAAGAAGGGTAGGAGATACTTAGGAATTTTAACTTAATAAAGAAATAAATTTTATTAAAAAATAAAAATAGAGAGAGGTTGGGATCTGAGTTTGTGGGGTGGGTACTCACATGGATTAAAAAATCACAAGTGTTTGAAATATTCTTATCACATTATAGTTATTTATTTTTAAAGGAAGAATCAAATCTTAAGGAAAATTATGATTCTAGTAATAGCTAAAGTTGACTTTCTAGAGCCTAAGAACCATATACAAGCTGCTTCTTAGGATGAGATAAACTTAACCTTACAATGTACCTCTCAACTCCACTGATTCATGAAACGCCTCTTTATGTGACTTCCAGTAATTTTTTAAAATTGTTGGTCATAAAACTTCAAAGAAACAGATATTTATAGCTTGATTAAAACCAACCCTTCTCTCTCTCTCTCTCTCTCTCTCTCTCTCTCTCTCTCTCTCTCTCTCTCTCTCTCTCTCTCTCTCTCTCTTTCTCTCTCTCTCTCTCTCTCCTCTCTCTTTCCACACACATTCACCACAGCACTTTCCAATTCGGTTCCCATGAGTATATTGAAAACAGCATCCTGCCCACTTCCTGTTGTGGCAAGTTCCTTTACCACTTTAGGGCCCAATGCTGATCTGCCCCCCTTTTTCCAGTGTTCAGGGCTTTCAGTTTCCCCAGAGGCTTCTCATTTGCATCTATAGCCTTCTGTTCATCCACACAGTCTCTACCTCTATTCAGCCGCCCCCATAACCATTGAACCATGATGGGCTGCTGAAAAAAACAACATTCACAGAATAAAGTAAGATTTCTCCTTAAACTCTTTTTGGAAGAAAATGCAAAGACTCTGCAAAAGCTGACAGAGTACAAGTGGACAAAATCAGAGGCTGGGGCAATCTGCCAAAGGAAATGTGGAGAGCCAAAACAAACAAACAAAAATGTGTTTTTCTTTTAACAAAACCCTTAACCATTCTTTGAAATCCTGGGATTATTCTATATAAAATGGCACCCTATCCACTACAATAGTTATTCCTATCCAGGACAATTTCTCAAAATATAATTATCAAGATGACTCTTCAACCTATCTTGGGATCATAAAAACACGGAAAACTGGAAGGGACCTCAGCAGTTTTCCAAGTCTGGTCTATTCAACAGTAGGAATCTTCTATGCAAAATACCTGACAAAGATCATCCAGCCTTGACTTGAGGATATTTAGTGATGGGGAACTCATTACCTCCCAAAGTAGTTTGGTCCACTTTACAGAAAGGGATGCTGAAGAAGAAGCTAAATGAGTTACTAGCATTACCATTGCCACAACCATTAGCAAGTTATTGCTTATATACTTAGCTATCAAAATAGGCTTCTCTACAACTAGTAAAACAAGTCTTATACTACCTGCCTCCCCCCTCACCCCACATCTTCAAATTCAAAAAAGCTGTAATCATGGCCTCCAAAGAAGACCTGGATTCAAGTTTCAGATTGGCCAAATGGCTCCAACAGTGTAACCTCCCATTCCTGGGCCTCAGTTTCCCCTTCAAAAAAATGATGATAATGATTAAATACCGGCCTGACAGTGACATCGTTAGATTGTAAACTCCTTGAGGGCAAGGACCATCTTTTGCCTCCTTTGCTGTGCCTAGTGCTTAGCAGACTGCCTGGTGCTTAATATATGTTGAATGTTTGATTGACTCATGAACTTTAAGGTTTCAGATACAGGTATGAGTTAATGTGATTACTGGCTGTATAACTTTGGGAAATTCTCTTAACTTGTGGGAGCTTTACTTTTCTCACCCTACGCCATGAAGATCATACTCCTGATATTATCTGATTCACAGGATGATTGTCATATCAAAGATTGAGATCTGAAAAGGACCCCAGAGGCCATTTAGTCTAACCCTCTTGTTCTACCAAAGAGGAAATTCAAGATTCAAGAAGTTCAACAACTTTCCCAAAGTCACCCATGCTTAAAGTGGCCAAATCCAGATTCCAATGAGGCATTCTCTGTCTCCAAATGTAGCATCCTTTCCACTGTACTACATGGAAAGGAAGTCATGAAGTTTAGCAAAGTATCACATAAATGTAAAATTCTATTACTGTTGTCATTGTTATTCCTGACATGAATAGCAACATCTCACACAAATAATGAGGCAGGATCACCAGGATTCAAATGTAAGAATTCCCATGTTGGAAGGCTCATTTGGTAATGTTTTATTGGGTCATTCCTATCCCTAGGAATTCCTATGTGAAAGAAAAGTTCATTCTGAAGCTTAAAAAGTATATTCATCAAGGAGTATCAATGGTGCAAGAAGTGATCAATTTAATTGATGAGTTTTCCTGGACAAAGGGGTGCGCTGTTACTATAGAAATTAGTGCTCTGTGCAAAGGGAACCATGTTTCTGTCCTACTGTACGCTCTCAATAAGAAATTAGTCACTTAGGATGATCTGTAAGTCATGGGTGAATACAGACTTCAGTCACATACAGTTCAGCTGTGATAGGTTCACTATGCTTCCAAAGGAAAGGAAGCTCTGTGTTGAAATTATCAGCTGAGAAAAATGGAAACTACTGTCTAATGATCCTTGAGTCAATCTCAGAAAACCCCTTTTACTTTCACCAAGAAGCCATCCCCCCCAAAGCAGACACTGAAGTTTCTTAGGTTATCATTTTGCTCAGGCTGTCATCTCTGAGTCACCATGACTACAGGCGGTATGCTCTCCCTTGTGGAATCAACAAGCCTTTATCCTTCATTCTCTTTGCCAACATAGGGAGGATGAGGACTGAACTTGTTTCTTTGGGTCAGACTGGGAAGCTGATCACATTTGACTTTTTGCTCATCTATAGATGGTCTCCCTTAATGAGTCTAGCTGACTGGTCTCCACATCTCCCTTTTTTCCATCCCACCCCAATCCATTTAGACACAGCTGCCAAAATATTCCTCCTAAAGCACAGATCTAATGAAGTTCCTTTCCTGCTCAAAAGCTGATGGTGATCCCTTAGTGTTTCTAGGACAAAATTAAAACATCTTAAGCTTGGAATTTAATGCCACCCAAAATCTGACTCCAATCTACCTTTCCAGATTAACTTCATAGTACTCCCCTTCATGTAGTATTGATTCCCATCAAAGTGGATTAATTTCCCACCTTCAGCGTGCTTTCTACTTTCACTTCTGAAGTCCTCATTTCTGATTATCAGAACATGTTTCATTTTTCAACTATGTCCACCTCTTCTTGACCCTATTTGGGATTTTCTTGGCAAAGATCTTGCAGGGGTGTGCCATTTCCTTATCTGATTCACTTTACAGGTGAGGAAACTGAGGCAAAGAGGATTAAGTGACTTGTCCAGGGTCATACACATAGGAAGTATTTGACACTGGATTTGGACTTGGGGAGATGGCTTCTTCACTCCAGACCTGATATTCTATCTAATGCACCAGTTAGTTGATTCATTAGAATCCTTCACTTTCTTTAAAAAGCAGCTTGGGCCAACTCCGCTGTGAAGTCTTCTCCAAAGTCCCACAGCTGTTAGTCTTTTCTCCTCACATTATTGTGCATTTATTACCTTTGTACAAACATATTGTAATGCTCTAGGAGAATATAAACGTCTTGAGGGCAGGCCACAGTTTCATTTTTGCCTTTTTTATACACAGTAAGTAGGCTTTTAATAAATATCGGTTGAAATCAATTAAGTTGGGTAGAACCATACCTTTTGTCATAAGTGTCCAGTGCTTAGCACAGGGCCTGGCACAAGGTAGGTGCTTATTGAATGTTTATTCCTGATAGACCAAACTAGTCCTAAAGCTGAAAGAGTAATGCAGTGATGGCGACAAGGAGGGGAAAAAATCTTTCTGGCTCTATGGTCAGTGTAGACGAGCCCTTGGCAAATATTATGACATATCTTTGTTTTCTGCAGTCCCTTTGAGAATGACTCAAAATGGAAGATGCCAAATTCCATTAGAGAGTGGGGGTGGGGGTGGTTTCTATTACATTCTGGCACAATGAGAAGCCCTCTCTGGGGGTTCAGAGCAGTTTACATCTCCTGTTTGGGCTAAAACCCTAGATCTGAGAATTGAGAAGCCTGCCCATGAAGTCAATGTCCATCCAAGGATAATTCCTTTTGCTTCCCAACATACAGGCAATAATCCATTCTTCCGGACTATTATTTATCCAGTGGCTTTCCAGTCCAAGTTCTTGGCTTTCTGCATTCAATCTGGCTGCCTGCCTCTTGGCCATCCAGTTCACCACTTGCTCCTCCAGAAGAGGATTGAGACTAGGGAATCTCAAACTAGTCATTCTCTGCCTGATCCCACTGGCAGAGATAACTGTGAACTGGCTGGAAATATTTTCCACTCAGGCTATAAAACAAAGTTGCATAGTTTGGCTTTCCAGTCTTTCATGGGAGAATCAGCTCCCCTTTTCCCTTAATCACCCAGCACTCAGTTTTGAATTGGTTGTTGCAAAGGACAAATAAGCATTCACTTCTTGGTCTGTGGAATAATATACATTTGTTGGGCTCAAAGTGAGGTAGTGCTGGCATTTGGGGTTCAGACAGGTTGGCTTGACATGTGGAGTGGCCCGGAATCATAATAGCTATGGAAAAATCACCCAGCAGGGCTACAGCCACCACAAAACAAACAAACAAACGGGGGCATTCCTCACTGTCCTGTCTGTCCTTCCATCCCAACCCCACTGGCATTCTTCTTTCCACTAGGCATTGGAAAGGGGTAGAGGGCAGGATGAGAATTTTGGAGCTCACGCCAAAGTGAACACATATTTTTTTCAGCTTCTGATTATAAAAAGGCAGATTTTTTAAAATCTGAAATTCTCATCCTTCCTGGGGCTACCTCCAAAGCCAGAGTTTGTTTCCATTTGGTCTTTGTGAATCGAGGAAAGCTATTGGGAGGGACAGGTCATCTCTAGTACCTCCCACCACCCTCCAGTAGGATCTTGGGATGCTAGATCTGGAAGTGACCTTTATAGAGAACTATAAGATAGGAAATAATAGATCTAGGATTCAAAACCTGGGCTTCTGACTCCAAATCTTATAATATCAAAAGTTACCCTCCTACGTTCTGAATCTAAATTCCTTCTCACTATGTATGGAAAAACTAGTTTGAGCAGAATTAATAAGATGCCAACATGATATTCTAATTCTGCCTCAAATTTACATTTTTACCTTTTTAAAAAAAAAACTCTTACCTTCTGTGTTATAATCAATTCAATGTATTGGTTTCAAGGCAGAAGATTAATAAGGGTTAGGCAATAGTGGTAAAGTGATTTGGCTTGGGTCACACATCTAGGAAGTGTTGGAGGCTAGATTTGAACCCAGGACCTCGTGTCTCCAGGCCTGGTTCTCTCTCTACTGATCCACTTAGCTGCCCCCAATTTTTAACACTTTTAAAGGGAAAGTTAGGTAAACTTAAAACTTCTTTTTCTAGAACAGGACAGCAAATCTATCAGGCAAAGTGAGTTTAGCTTTGAAGTTTATATTCCTAGTAAAATACTTTGATATACTGCTGATATATTTTCATATATATGTATGTGTGTAGATAGATAGATAGATAGATAGATAGATAGATAGATAGATAGATAGATAGATAGATTTATAGAGAGATCAACTACTTTTAATGCAAGGGAAAAATAAAAGTGATATTTGAATATTTCTAAGTTACTAGGAGTTTCCTACATGGGAACTAGCTTAAACAATGGCAATGCAACCTAAGTGATAGGAAAGAAAAAAAAAGATACAAGAAATTTGGTCTTTAAAAAAAATGCCAGGAAGTATAACTAGATCAGGTGATTCCAACTCTTTATATCCTCTAACCCCCAACTTGGAGATTGTCACATTCAAAATGACTAGGTATTGGCTACTGAAAAGTCTTTATTTTTATGTCCTCATATATACATATATTGCTTAAAGAAATCCCTGTAGGACTCATGTTAATAGTGAAATATACACTTAAAAAAAATTCTCTCTCTCCTTTTCATGTTTCACTAACTTAGCTAAATATATAAAGGTTCGTCGCCAGTAGGATGACTAAAAAGTGGTGATGAATTTTTGGCCATGGCAACTCTTGAAACAGAAAAATACAAAATGGTTCTCAGTCTTGGAAAGTCTCCTTCTGCAGTAATGATGTCAGGGGAGCAGGACAGGGCAAAAGGCGCTAAGGACCACACTGTTTTTTAACTAAAAAAAAAAAAGTATTGAAATGCATAACAAAATTCAGATTTTAATTTTCTGTGGGTACTGAGTCATTTAAGGGCATGCAGTGGTGTGATTTTACATTTCAAAAGGCACATCAGTCAGATTGTCCTAATCGTTGTTTCCTCCTAGTTGTTTGCCATACTAATCTTGCTATGAAGAAACCGACCGCGTTTCTCTCACAAATGTTCATGTTAATGAAGTGTTGGCCATTTTGTATTTGGGTGAGACCGTAAAGAAGGACACGTAGTCACCGAATGACCTGGCAGTGTCTACATGTGCGTACTGACGTGGAACATCCAGGCTCCCCAGATGTATCATTTGGAGGCCAGAGAATTATTTCAGCACTCACTTCATTTCCCTTGGTGGAGATAACTATAGTGTTGGTGGAAATAGTAGCTTCTTAGCTATCATCAGTGTGAAATCAAAGAATACATAAAGAATGTTATTTTTTTTAAGAGAAGATAAATGGTATCACAAAACTTAGCATTTTTGCCTGAGGAGGGGACTCTGTTGGAAAAAGCCAATTTAAATGATGGAAGTGTAATTATTCTAAAAAAAAACAGATAAACTTATATTCACATATGAATGTACAAAGCCATAATAAGTTTTTGTTTAAAACTGGAAAGTTTCCCTGGGGTATAGTAAGAGAATGTGAGGGAAGTCCTCAAGAAAAGCAAGTATGCCCGAGGATGGCATAGGGCAATGCTTTCTAAATTTTACCACCTTGGGTCAAAGCCTTGGTTGCCCTACCATAGTTCCATGTCTTTGTGTTTATGAATGTGTGTAGACATGCTTACAGACAATACAATTTACAATTTCAATTAAAAATGTACTTCTCTATTTGTCTCATATCACCTGCCCACAGATCTACCCTCTCTGTGTCGTTAGGAGAAAAATCACAATAACTAGTGAACCATCTTTCTTTAGGACTCCCTCCTGAGTTTCAAAGTTGCTGCCATCTAACTGAGAGCCAGCCCCATTCGGGCTCCATTTAGGACTACACTGATTTCTCTGCCTTCAACATCTCCACCCACTTGCCCACCACAATGTAAATCAAGCCACTTGGTAATGATCATATTCTAGCTGTGGGCTTTTGTAACAGCAGCAAGTGGTTAACCAATCCAAATCCCACAGAAACTGCAAGGGTGGGCTTGCAGAATGAGCCCTGATCAGGCTGTAGGTCCTCTTTCAATGAAAATACAAGGGCACACTCAGAAAAAACCCACCTCACCGAAACAAAGAACAAACATTTGTCAGCTTGCAAGGAATGAAAGGAGGGGGAGTACTTTTGCCATCTTGGAAAAGGCACCATTGTCTTAAGCCAAAGTCACAAAGAAAATAAGTGAAATGAGGGTGAATGCCATATAAAACAACAACACAGTGATGAAAACCATTTAACTCTGCTCTCTCCCTTTTATTCTGGTTCAGATCTATGATTCAATAGATTAAAGGGAACTCCCAGTGTGAAAAGAACCACCACTGGTACAAATTTGCAACTCTCTATAACTTGTGTTCTCAGAAAATTGACTGGGGCACTGAGAAGGAGGGGCCATTATTTTTAAAAAAAGCATTTAAATGCCACTTCAAGATTTGCAAAGCATTTGAGAAACAGTATTTAATTTTATCATTCAAATAACCCTGGGAGGCAGTGCTATTATCTTCCTTTTAAAGATGAAGAAACTGAGGCAGGTAGAAGTTAAATGATTTCTCTAGTTCACATAACTAATAAATGTCTTAGGTTGGATTTGAATTCAGATCCAGGACTTCATCCTTTCTGCCATCAGGCTCTCAAAATAACCCTGCTATTTTGTATCATGGTCAAGGATTGAAACTAGGCATTCTTCACTACAAAGCATTTCCTATTTCTTCACTATGCCTCTCAACTCTATCCTTAAGTTGCCAGAAAACCCAAGAGTCCAATTGAATGTTAGAATAAAATTATCCCAGAGATCTAGAAGCATTTCAAGCTTCTCTGCCCTTAGATTTCCTTGTGTCTATTTTTTTTTATCCCAACAATCATATTTCTGAGTCCATCTTACATCTTTCTGGACAAAGCATTGTGGAAAGAGCAATGGGTATTGTGAATTTTTAAACTACTCCACCCTACTCAGACCATACTTTAGAAGATTTGATTTAGCTATTTCCTGATTTGTAACAGTGGAGATACTTGGTCTAACAGAATCAGGTCTTGGGAACTCTACATTGCTCCACCCTACTTTCTTTAACAAGGTCAGGAATGTCTGTGCCAATACTCAAGGATTAAGTATCTAAGAAGATGGCCTTCAACAGACATGTGCAGAAACAGTTGACAGACCCCGGGGCTATCCTAAGTCAAGCTAAGCAATCATTGGTACAGATGAGATGCAGGAAAGTGACGTAAAACCAGCTATATAAGGCATGGTCACTTCCTCTCTTTGCCCTCTTTCCCCAGATTGGCGACTCTGGCTGGCAACATGCTAAGCGTTCCAACATCTTGGTGTGGTGGCAGCTATTTGTCTGTTTTGGCAGTGAGTTTGCCCTTGAGCTGATTCAGGTTCAGGCATCTTAGCTGAGCCCTCTTGGAGTTCAGGCTGATTCCTTCCTCCTTTGTGCTCCAAAACCTTCCCTTCCTAGAGCCTCTTGTCTTCCTCCTGGCACAAGCCAGGCAGGAGAAATCCTATACCCCTTCCTCCTTCCTTCTTCTTAATTTCTTTCCCTTATATCAATTAAATCACCATAAATTTCCAGCTGATTGGGGTATTTTTTAATATTTGGGATATTTATGGCGACCAAATAATTAATATAGTTTAGGTCACAAAGCTAAAATTATCCATTACAGTGTGAAATTAGGAGACTTGGTTTCAAATTCTGCCACTTTTTAGACAAGCAAGTTTAAACAAAGTACTTCTCTCACTCTAGTTCCTCAGTATCTTAATATGTAAAACAAATAGGTTGAATCAGATGATTTCTGAGGAAGCTCTAAGATGATGTGATCATATGATAAAAATAGTATTGAGAACTATCAATTAGGGTTTACAGTGTTTTCCTTGTGACAATCCAGGGATGCAAGACGGTACAGGTATTATTTCCATTTTATATACAAAGAAAACAAGGCTCCCCAGTTAGGGAAGTGAGACTATGATCCTTATGTGAGACAGAATAAAAAATAAACAAATAAATAAAATAAGATTAGCAAATAGAACAGGTCAGTAATGTGTTGTCCAAGATTCTGTTTCTGCTAAAACAACACTGAGCAGTTCAGGAGATGCTGTGAAAGTTGTCCTTCATTTATGCAGACATCAGAAAAGTAAAGAATGTTTGCTGGGGATGTCTCTAATTCTCTATAATATCTTTATCTCTACTGGCACTACTTCAGCTTCATCTGTCAAAGCCTTTACCTTCCTTCAAGGATCCACTGGGATGTTCTCTTCCTCCAAGAAGCCCTCAAAGATTCTTTAGGCCAAAATGACCTCTCCCTCTTCATACTTTTCTGTATTTTCAGATTCCCTTGAATTCCTGACTGAGAGTATGCCCTTGTCATACTCTCTACTACAGCTTGATATATTCATTTGTATATGTTTAATATTTGGCTAAGTGCATTGCAAGCTCTGGGAAGGCAGGTCTACTTGGTATCATTTTTCATCTTCGTATCTCTGGCATCAAACACCATGCCTGGACATGGTGAGTATTTAAAACAGGTCTGTTGAACTAAATGAGTGGAATCCATCCTGAACCTTTCCATGTTTATATTATGAAGCAGAAGGATCTCCTGTCGCCTGAATTCATACTATGAAGCTGAAGCCACTTATCCCATTTAGAATGCCATTTTCTTATTCCCACAGCCTGTCTAATGACCTCTGGGGATAGAGGTAGGCCTCTCTTATGAGGCAGCCCAGTGTATTGCTGAACCATTCTAAAGGATAGAAAGTTTTCCCTTACATTGATTTGAAATGTGTCTGATTTCCAAATGTTGGTCCTAGCTGTGTCTGCTAGAACCACTGAAAAACAAGCTTAGTTCTTTTTCATTAGTATAGACAGTTAGCTATTTCAAGACACTAATCACATCTCCTTACACCTCTTGTCAATTCAAGTCAACAAATACTTATTAAGTGTCGACTATATAAAAAGCTGTCATTTAGAAGAAGGCTGTAACTTACTCTTTTTGGCTCTGGAGAGTAGAATTAGGAGAAAAAGAGGAAAGTTACTAGGGGCAGATTTCAGCCGAATAAAAGAGAGAATTTACTAACAGAATTGTCCAAGAATGGAATAGACTTCCTTTTATAAGATAAATGAGCTCCCTGTCATAGACAGTGTTCAAGGAAGGCTTTGGAGGTCTACTTTCTGAGCAGGTTGTAGAAGGAATTCCCGTTTGTGTTAGAATTGAATTAGATAGATTCTGAGGTTCCTTCCAGTTCTGAGATTCTCTGATTCTATGACATATATGTTCAGAAAATGGTTAAGAAAATTATACTGGAGCACCAAGAGTTAGCTCCTATCCTGTGCTAAAGTCACCCTTAAATTATTAGTTAGGTAGGCACTTGCATGCTCCTCGTGAACCACTAAGACACATGTTTGTGCCTCATGGGACAAGGAATGGTTCTGCCTAGCCATACTGACTCTGACTTTGACCTATGCTGTCATCCAACATCTCACAATGTTTGTGAAAACAAACCAAGCTCCAAATGGTCTTGGGGCTGTGAGTGCCAATCAGAAGTCAATCATTTCTCTGCTAGTTCAAGAAACCTCAGGATGTGGCTTAGATTTCACTCTGAGCCAACCTGAAAATCAGAATGAAACTGGAGCAAAGAAAGGGGGTCTTAAAGCCTAGAAGCCTAGGCAAAATAATCTGATTAGATGTTCCTTACAAACAACCTCTGTGTTCTTCAATACTCCTTCTCTGGTCCACAGTAGAGCTCTCAGAATGAGCATTGTTTTTTGGGACCCATGGAGACTTCAAGCAGTTCTCTAAGGCCATGACTATATTTCCAATTTTTCTCTACTTCCTAGGATTTGTTTCCATTGGCCACACCAGTTGACAGAGCTGTGCCTGCAGCAATGCCCTGATGTGGACACCATTTAGAGGCAACCAGATAAAGGGGTCCTGAGTCTGTCATAGGATTGCTGTTTGACTTGGGATAAACAACTTCTCTTTGTCTGCATGTCATTATTTGCTCTTACTTGTCTCCCAAATCAAATCATAATGAAGTACTCTGATCAGATGAGGCCCTAACCCTAGAGAGGGTCAAAGGACAAAGGAGACAAAAACAGCTGGAGTGACTGAAGAGTCTCTCAGCCCTGGGAGCACCAAAGGGATTCTGGTAACTCCTTTGGGACCGTTATCTTTCTTACCCAAGACTGCTGTTTTCACAAGTGTTCCAGGTCTTTTTTCCCCCCTGGATTGATGCATTCTTAAAGGATTCCAGTATAAAATAGAGTATTCATCCATTGTTCAGAAGCCAAAGTGACCAGCTCCTGGATGGATTTTAAGGGTGCCAGGAGCCAGGCCTGGAGATGGGAGGTCCTAGGTTCAAATCTGGTCTCAGATACTTCCTAGCTGTGTGACCTTGGGCAAGCCACTTAACCCCAACTGCCTAGCCCTTACTGTTTTTCTGCCTTTTTATTGAGACCTTGGAGTGATTCTAAAATAGAAGGCAAGGGTTTTTAGAAGAAGGTGCTAGGGAATGTCTGGGAATAGAACAAATGGAAGACAGACTGACACATGGCCTCATTGGATCCTCTACATAAACATTAATAAATAATATCCACTTAAGTTCCTTGCGGATGTGAAATTTGTCATTATTCACAATAAATTAACAATAACAACAACTAACATTTGTAGAGTACTTTAATGTTTGTAAAGAACTTTACTGAGGTCTCATTTGGTCATCAAAACAATCCTGTGAGGTAGGTGCTATTATCATCCTCATAAGGAAAGTAGAGCAAACAAGTAAGAGACTTATCTAGGGTCACATATCTAATAAGTCACTGTTTTTTGGTCATTTTGGGCATGTTTGACTCTCTGTGACCCCTTTCAGAGTTTTCTTAGCAAAGATCTTAGAGTGGCTTGTCATTTCCTTATAGAATTCATTTGACAGCTGAGGAAAGAAAGGGAAAGAAAGTTAAGTAATTTGGTCATATAGTTAGTAAATGTCTGTGACTGGATTTGAACTCAGGTCTTCTTTACTCCAGACCCAGAGCTCTTTCCCCTGCATCACCTAGGTGCCTCCATCTATTAAATGTCTGAGGCTAAATCTGGTTTCAGGTCTTCAAGATTCCAGGACCAGTTTTTCCTGATGTATCTGTTTAATATGTCCAATCATCCAAAGACATTTGGGTCTTGGAAGGAACCCAAGACATCAACCAATATAATTCCCTCCTTTTTCAGAGGATGAATGAAGCCCAGAGAGAGGAGAAAGGGGTTTGCTTGAGGTCACATTGATACTGAGAAGCAAAAACAGAATCTGAACCCAAGTCTTCTGGCTCAAATGGCCCACTGCCAAACTCTTCGTCCTAGCAGTCCAGACCCTTGACAACCTAGCTCTTTCTTCTCTTCTCATCATGCCCCCTATATATGGCTTCTGTGTTGGCTAGACAGGTGTTACCCTGAGGCTTCACATTCAGAATGTGATAGACTCATAACTTCACAAGGAACTTAGAAAAAATCCCAGTGGATAGTGTCAGGAGGTCCTGGGTTCAAATCTGGTATCAGACACTTATTAGCTGTGTGCCCCTGGGCAAGTCATTTAGCCCCGATTTCCTGGTCCTTACAACTCTTCTGCCTTAGAACTGATACTAAGACAGAAGATCAGAATTTTAAATAAAATGGTAGAGATCCTTTGGTCCAGAGATGTCTAGTAAAATTTTGCACCAATGATGGGTGATATCAAACAAACTCTCATTTCACTTGAGCTGGTTCTGCACTGGAAGACATCCAGAGTCTGAGATGGTTGCTTGGGAAGACTCTACTATGTTGGATGAAGAATAGAGTAGGATTGCTTCAAGGATTTGGTCATAAAGAATGGGGAGAGGTAAAACTGCCTCCTAGTAGCTTCATGTTCTTGCTAATAAGGTGCTAAATTCAGTTATATCTCTGCTGCTGCTGCTGTGATGCTTTTAGCACATCTCTAAATTTTGGCAACCAAGGTCAGAAGCCCAGTCATCTTGCTGTCATTGCCCCTCTGACCTGGTACCCCACGCCATTTGAAATTTGTAATTGTTTTAAAAATGAATAAACTGAGGTCCTGATGAAGAAGCAATTGGTCCCAAGTTCCTGCCAGTAGGTGGCACAGCTAGGACCAGAACTGAAATTGTCTGACAAATGATTTGGTCCCTAATGTGTGTGTCCTCTGCTTTATTACTCCAACCCACGACTGCCACCTTCACCAAGACCTCCTCGCTACTCTGGTGCACAGAGGCTCATGTCAAACTGGCCTCACGCTGTCCTAGAGTGTTGTCTAATTTTTAAAGTTTGTGAATTAGAATCCTCTAATAATCTGGATTATAAATTCCTTGAGCCTAGCCTAGACTCAGACTGCCCTCCTAGGCTTCCCTTGTGACAGGATTGAACAGAACAGGAACTCCTAAGAGGCTAAATGGTAAAAACCAGTATAGGAGAAAGAGTACCAGTTTGGGCATCGAGCTAACTTAATCCAAATCCTATCTTGGGCAATCACTAAGGTTGTTTTATAACTTAGCCTTTTTGTGCCTCAGTTTCCTTTTTAGTAAAAGGGGGAAAGTAATGTGTACATGATCTACCTCAAAGGTTTTTTGTAAAAGAAAGTGGTATATAAATCTTAAAACATCATAAATATGGGAACTAGAGTAACTTCAGAGAATAGAATTATAGAATTGGGGTGACACTTTAGAGACCATCCAGGCCAACTCTCGCATTTTATAGATGAGAAAATTAAAGCACAGAAAGAAGTGATTTGACTAAGGTCACTAAAACATGGTGCAGCCAGGACTAGAACCCAGATGTACCCATCCCAGGCCCAATGCTCGGGCTGCTTCTCTGCCCTAGGCCAGGCCATATAAAATAAACTAATTCACTATCACTGGGTTGAGTCCAGCTTTGGAATCATTCAATACAGCCTAATAATAGTCTTCCCTCTTTCAACTCTTTTGATCTCCTTGGAAGTCAGGCTAAAAATCATAGACATGATTCTCTTTGTTCTCTCTCCTTCTAGACTCATCGGATCCGTCCATCAACATACATTTAGTAAGCATCTGCTGTGTGCCAGGAATTGTGCTGGTGAAGAGTAAAAAAAGTATAAATAATGTAACAATTCTTCCTCTCATGGAGCTTACATTCTAACAGGAGAGATAAAAAGTGTCTATGTAGAATAAATATGTACATATCTATTCATACACATCTATAAATGGACATATTATGTTATTAATATGTTACACAAAGAGATATTTTATGATATCAAGATAATAAGGACAAATAAGCTAAATACAAAGATAATAACGAGGAACTATTGGGATCAGAAAAAGCTTATTCAAGAAGATGGTCTTTCAGCTGTGTCTTGAAAGAAGAAAGAAATTTTATGAGGCAGAAGTGAGGAGAAAATATATTCCAGGCAGAGAAGGGATGGCCATTGCAAAGGTGCAGCAAAGGAGCCTGGAGAGGAAGCCCCTTTGGCTGGATCAAATGTGGGAAGGGGCAATAATGGTCAGTTGGATAGCTTGTGGCCAGGCTGTCAAACCCTCTATAAGCTAAACAAAGAGTTTATATTTTGTCCTAAACACAATAGGGAGACGTTGGAGTTTTTCAAGTAGGCGAGTGATGTGGTCAGATCTGAGTTAAAAAAAAATTTATATATATATATATATATATATATATATATATATATATATATATATATATATATATATATATATATAGGCAGCTCTTAGGGAAGATGAACAGAAGTGGGTGGTGTCTTGAAGCAGTGAAACTAATTGATAGGCTAATGCAGTAATATCAGGCATTTGAACTGGGAGAGTGGCTGTCTGATTAAAGAGACGAGACCAGATATGAGAGATGTTGTGAAGGATGAAGGGCAAGATCTGATGATGGAATGATTATTCGGGAAATGTGAGGAGTCCACAATGGCACAGATGTTATCAAGAGGAGGCCTGTAGCCAGGGTGTGGGAAATCAATCAGTCAATTAATTAACACTCAATTTATTAAGTTCTTTTGTAGTCATTGAGCTAAGTGTTGAGGCTACAGAGAAAGGCAAAAACAGTCCCTGTTCTCAAGATGTTTACATTCTAATGGGTGGGAGAACACAATGTCAGTTGGTAAACATTAAATGTAAATAAATAGGAAGGCACAAGATATATTATATTCATATTTGATATGTGTATATAATATTTAAGATATATAAAGAGTACATGTACATGGAAAATCACTTTAGAGGGGGAAAATTTAGGAAAGGTCTCCCCATAGTAGCTAGCAGGGAAAGTTCTCTCCTTTATGTTGGTCTGGTAGAAGGGAGATGGAAACATATTTTATTATATTCTTGAAGACATGGAATGGGGTTCCTTTCACTGGCTTACAGAATCCCAACTTGTGACTCAAAGGGTAAAAAAATATACTGATGAATAATATTAATAGAGCTAATGAAATTGGGGAAATATTTTTTCTTTGCTATTTCCCCAGTGTATCTTCCTCTGTTCAAAAGATAACATAAAGCGGCTCTATAGTCCAACAACCTTATTTTCTATTCTGTAACTTTAAAAAAAAACAAGAAATGGGAACATTTAAGGACATTGGGTAAGGCCCTTTGGGTAACAATGGGCCTTTAAGTACTTTACAATTTGTATGCTGTCGATATGTAAGCTTTGAGCCTAGCAAATTACACAGCTGCATGTTTACAGTTCCAGACCATCTCTGTGAATTGCATCCTTATGTTCTGTATTTTAAAAGAACATTTTCAGCTCATGCTTAGATTCTACTCTGAAGCACCATTCAGATCAGGGTGTTTTTCCCCCTCCTTAATCCACACATTTTAGGGACTAAGCCATGACAATTTCCCCCATTGTATTTTGTGGTGACCCAGTTCCATTTTGAAATTGGGATTTCTATTATTTGCCAGAACACTAGGACACTGTTAGTTTCATGCCTCCTCAGTGTCTTTTAATCAGTCTATTATATTGGCCTTGTCCTGGCTAGAAATAGAATTAATGTCATTGAGAGTCACAAGTATAGATTGTGGGCAGCACTGGGCTGAAAAACGAAAGGCCTTTGGAAGTCTAGCTTGGATTGTGAAAATCTTTCTTTGTGAGAAGAAAGAAATTAAGAAATTGAGATAGAAATTAGAAAAGAAATTAAGAAAGGAAGGAAGCAGGAAAGGAAAGAAAAAGAAAACAGGAAGAAAGAAAGAGAGAAGAGAGAAAAGAGAAAGGCAAGGTAGGAAAAAGAGAAGAGAGAAAGAGAAGGAAGGAAGGAAAGAAAGAAGGAAAGAGAAAAGAGAAAAGGAAGGAAGGAAGTGATGGAGATGGGAGAAACAGGAAGGGAGGAAAGAAGGAATTCAGTACGGCAAACAACTTGTAGTATTAAGGTGATAGTGCTAATTCTCTTTCCACCCTTCTCTTACTGAATCAATTTTGGCATCTTCTCTGCCTTGCATCATATTTATTTTACTATCATTCTATATTAATTTGGGTTCAAGTTTTTTTAGGAAAGAATTTGTCTTATTTTCCATCTCTGTATGCTCAATGTTTAGAATGAGATCTGACACATAATAGGCACTTTAAAATATCTATTGAGCTGAACTGCATTCAATCTTCTCACTGGATCTCATTTTGTGACCAGAAGATCATGTATGTTTTTCCCAGCTATAGAGATGTTCTGTCTTTTGTTCTAAGGTTCTTTCCTGCTCTGACACTCCATGTTCTTTGTTTTAAAGTACTTTCCAGCTTTCATCTTCTATGAACTGTGACTTATATTAACAACAATAAGAACAATAATAATAACATTGATGCATTTGCTTTAATGTTTGCAAAGTCCTTTCTTTACAACTTGCTTGATTTGATTTTCTCAACAACTCCGGAAGGGAGGTAGTATTATTCTTCCCATTTTATAGAAGGGGAATTTCAAGTTGAGCAAGAAAGAACAGCTTACTCAGAGTCACACATCTGGTATGGGGCTGCAGGAGTATTATTATTAAGAATTCTTTGAAAAAACAGCCACATAATGGTATTATGAAGCTGGAAAACAACTCTCCAATGGACTAACACTTGATAAGGTACTTAATGCAATAACAATGGAATGCTTAGGGAAGAAGGATCAGAATAGTGAGAGATCCTGAGTCATTAAAAGATTGACCAAAGGAACTGGGGATGGTTTGCCTGGAGAAGGGGAGACTTAGGAAAGACCACCCTAATTCTCAACTAATTTTGTTCCCCTGCAGAATTAGGGACAATAAGAAGTTCAGATAGAGGGAAGCAGACAGGGATAGAAAAGAGAGAAAAAGAAAGAAAGAGAGACAGAAAGAGAGAGGAGAGAGAAAGAAAAGGAGGCGGGGAAAGAGACAGAGAGAGAGAGAGAGAGAGAGAGAGAGAGAGAGAGAGAGAGAGAGAGAGAGAGAGAGAGAGAGAGAGAGAAGTTTTCAGTTGAATGTAAGGGGAAACATTAATTATTAGAGCTATCCAAAGGGGGAATGGATTGCCTCTGGGGTATAGAGATCTTAAATTAGAAGGTAGATGACCATTTCTCAGTGAGATGACAGAGCAGTAGTTCCAAACTTAAAACAAAATGGGGGCCACTAAACTATACTAAACCCTCTGGGCTGTGTATTCACTTAGAAAATGACATATTGTCATTATCTATTGTTCTTTGTAGTTTTATTTCTTTTGTTAACTATTTCACAAATGCATTTTAATCTGATTTGGGCTGCAGTTGGGAGTGGCATGGGCCCAAAGCATCCCATGGGCTATCTGCTCGACACCTCTGTGGTAGAGGGAATCACAGAATTTTGACTGATTCAGTATAGAGGTGGAAGGGGCCTAAGAGGCCATTCAGCCCAACCATGTCATTTTAAAGATGAAGAAATTGAGGTGCGGAGTGTCTAAGTTTACACTAGCAGTAAGCAATGGAAGCAGGTTTGGACTTTAGGTTCCTTGACTCCAAATTCATTATTGTGTCCATTTCATCACATGGCCTCCCTTTCATTGGTCACATAGGGGTTAGATTCAATATTATTCCCTAAGGTCTCTTGCATCTCTGAGATTCTATGAGAAGTCCAAAGCTACGCACGAAATTGATGCTTGTTGAGTGAATGAATGAATGAATAAATAAATAATCCTGCATATGAAGGTTACCTTCCTGACCTTTCGTATTGCAGGCAATTGGTTAGCAATTAGCATCGCTATGCAGCACTTTGGGTTTGCTATTTTTAATTTAATCACGGAATGTTGTAGCTATTTATTGTGCTTATCAGGTGACCTGTATTCAGAAATCTAATATCTGTAGCAGGAACTTGCTACTGAGGATAATTGCAGAATCAGCCCCTTTCCACAATTCATTGGCTGTGATTACACAATCGCCTTCATCTACAAACCTTCTTATTACAGTAGATAAAGAGAGAATTATACTAATGCCTATGATGACAATAATCATTAATTATCAAAATAAAGTACATAAGGGCACATATGTAAATGTATGTCCTTTTACTAACAATTTACACAACATATATTTGATTTTAAGATAAGCATTCAGAAGACACTATTCTCCTATACATAATATTCCATTGAGGAATTACAAAAACGGGAGCTAACCAATACTTCAGGAGAGCAGTGATGTCATTGGCACGGTCACTTCTCAGCCCCATTACTGCATAGATCAACCTCTCCATGGCCCAGGAGATGAACTTTCTAAGTTGTTGTACCAAAGAAATGTATTCCCTGGTAGCCAACCCACTTGGGACACTTACTTGGATTTGGAAAAAAAAAAAGGCTTTTGTCAATTTGACTTACTGTTTCTGTGCCTCAGTCTCATCATCTGTACAAGAGGGATAATAATACCAATGCCACCTCCTTTGCAGAGCTATTTTGAAGATAAAGTGAGTAGTTGGTTAAAATAATTTAATCTATCAGTTATTATTAATATTTGTACCAGCTCCTCTAATAAAAATGCCACCAGGGTGCCTCATCATCATATGGAGGTGACCCTGGGTTCTTGGAGGGTATGCCTGTAAAGCATATGCTCTGACAAGTTTAAATAAGATGGAAAGGCCTCAAATATTGGCTCTTTCATGAGTTGAATGGCTATTGCATGAAATGACCAAGCCTTGAAGGGAGTGAGGGGTTCCAAGGTGCAAAAGAAAAGAGAGAGAGCCTCGGGTCGGAGACTTATCATCAGGTGGGCTTCAGGTCAGCAAACGAGAAGGACCACATCCAGCCATGGTCCCTTTTATTGTTCATTGCTTTCTCAGCTCACAAGCTAAGAATGGTTTTAACATTTTAAAAGTTGGTTAGAAACTAATCTTGACTCACAGGCTCTACAAGAACAGGTGGCAGACTTGATTTGGCCCTTGGGCCATAGTTTGCCAACTCTTGAACTAAGTCATGGAGTCTGGAAGAAGTCCATACACCAACGAGATCTTGGATTTTTGAAATATTTAAGAAGCGTTAACTCTACTGCTCCTTCAATGACAGAAGCACGTTCCATTGCCTGGCCCACCCTCGAAACCCTTACAAATTTTCCTCAGCTTAAGGGAATCTCATTTCCCTCCTTACATTTTCCTGGATGGCTCAGGAGCTCTCTTTCATCCCTCTCATCTCACTAATTTTTATTCCACTCATTTGAGCCATGGTATTGGATTCAAAGCTACCAGAGGGTAGGGCTTATGTTCGTTTCTGTTTTTATATTCTCAGTCCTGAGCACTTGATAGATGAATCAATCTTCAAGATTCATTTATTTTTTTATGTGCTAAACCCTGTACAAGGTACTAAGAATACAAATACGAGAGTGAAATAATTCCTGCCTGCAAAGGGCTTATATTCTACTTGAATATATGCTGACAAATGAACATATACAGGATATAAGGATGTTGACTTTAATCGGCATGAGTGAGGGAGATGGTGGTGATGGGAAAGGTAAGATATTTTCTTAGCTAGAAAGGGAGACTGGAGGATTATGGCAGGCAGAAGCTAGGGGACTTTTTTGGCCCCATCAAGAAGAAAGAGACTCCCCATATATGAAGAACATTGGCCAGCTCATTGGAAGGGAAGGGTGCTACTACCACAAACTAAATATAATCAGGGGCATTTGGAGCCTTATATAGCCTATCAACCTACTTAAGGAGTGACCTCAGACAGAATTTGCTGCCTCACTGAGATCAGGTGCATTTACCCCATCTCTACTTCTCCCCTCTCTTCTGCCTCACCACTGCCTGGCAAATTGACGTGCTCACTCATAAATCATGTTCATTTGCTATCTGTACTTTTATAATAGGTTTTAACTTCATATAATGATAAGCTTATTTTTATTTCATTCTCTGTGAGTATTGGCTACAAAATATTCTATACAATGACGAAGGACAAAAAAAAACTACTGGACAACTAGCCCTGGACTTAATAATGAACCTATCTTGAAAATTTCTATCAAGAGGTATAAACAGGGACTTCCTATATAAGAAATGCAAAGTGCTTTCAGGAGATACTAAGAACTGAAGAAATTAAGAATACAAATTCACATGTGATACCCAGTGGAATCATGTGTCAGCTATGGGAGAGGTGGTGGGAGGGGGAGGGAGGAAAAGAAAATGATTTTTGTTTCCAATGAATAATGTTTGGAAATGACCAAATAAAATAATGTTTAAAAAAAGAATACAAATTCAGAAAGAATAAAAGAAACTAGGAAAGAACCCTTGAAGGAGATAGTACTTGAAGGAAGTCTTGAAAAAAGTTTCTCTTTATCTTGTACACAGCTTGCTTTGTATATATTTGTTTGCATGTTGTTTTTCCCATTAGATTGTAAGCTCCTTGAGGGCAAAGACTGTCTTTTAACTCTTTTTGTATGCCTGTGGCTTAGCATGGCCCCTGGTGCAGAGTGGGCACTTAATAAATGTTTATTAATTGATTGACTGAAGAGGTAAAGAGGAAGAGATAGGGCATTACAAGCATAGGGGACAGCCTGTGCAAGAAATGAAAATGAGATTAATTTTATGTGTGAGGGACAGAAAGTAGGTTAATTCATCTAGAATGTACAGCACATGAAGGGGAATAATGTGAAATGAATCAAGAAAGAGCTTGGAGTCCAATGACTTGTTGAGCAGAGGAATGATGTGGTGGGATATATATTTGGTAAATATCAACAGAGCAGCTACATGAAGGACACATAAGACGCAGAAGAGAGTGGATACGGGGAGCTCAATTAGGAGGCTGCTTCAAGAGTCCAAGAGAGAAGTCACGTGGACTTGAATGAAGGTCCTTACATTCTAGAGATGAAAAGGAGAGAAGCTGAGGAGATAGAATCCACAGGACTCTGCAATTGATTGGATATATGAGGAGGGATTAGTGGGAGTCAAAAGTTGAGGATGATTCCTAGGTTGCAAGATAATGAGTTCAGTTTTGGATACATTGATTCTGAGTTGCCTAAGGGATAACCAAATGGAGATGTCCATCTGGCAGTGGACATGCAGGACTGGGGCTCAGGAAAAAGATGAGAACTGGAAATGTAGATTTGGGGGTCATCTGCACAGAGGTGTTAACTAAACCAACGAGAACTGATGAAAAATCACCAAGAGAATGTAGATTTAGAAGAGAACATAGTCTTACTGTGCACCCAAGTTTGCAGACTTGGGATCAAGATGATGATTCATTCTTTTTTAAAAACCCTTACCATCTGTCTTAGAAACACTACTGTGTATTGGTTCCAAGGCAGAAAAGCAGTAAGGGCTAGGCAATGGGGGTTAAGTGACTTGACCAGGATCACCCAGCTAGGAAGGGTCTGAGGGCAGATTTGAATCTAGGTCCTCTTGTCTCTTGGCCTGGTTCTCAATCTATTGAGCCACCCAGCTGCTCCCAAGATGATGATTTTGAAGAAGAAAGTGAAGAGACGTGGGAAAGACAAGAGAAGAAGATGATACTGTCACCAAAATTAAGGATGTTAAGAGTATGCAGAAGGAGGTGCTGGGTCAGTCCTGTCAAAGGAGTATGTGGACTCCTAAACATCCCAGTGGATATAGTGATGAAACAATCATTGGTAACCTTACAGAGAATATATTTGAGGAGTTGGAGTGGAAGCCAGATTGCAAGGAGGGCCAGACAAGAAAGTGGAAGCAGTTAGTATAGTCAGAGATTTCTAGAAGTTTGACTGTGAAACGAAGAATAAATATAGAAAAATGGCTTGAGGAAATAGTTGGTTAAGTAAAAGTTTTGTAATGATGATAGAAGAGAGCTGAACATGTTTTTAAGGAGCAAGGAAGGAGGTAGTGGACAGTGGAAATTAGTGGTATGAGAATAAGAAAGGGCACATTGCTGGAGAAAACAGGAAAGGATGAGATCAAGAGCAAAAGGAGAGGGGCTAGCACTGGCCAGGAAAGAGATCACCTTATATTCCAGGTCCAGAATAAAGTGTTTGGGACACACTGAATTGAACTGAAGGAAAGTAGTATCTCATAAAAAATGGATGCCAATTTTGCCAAAGGATGAGGAGAGGTCCACTTCTGAGTAGAAAGAAGGAGGTCGTAGTGTAGACAGTTGGAAAAGGCACAGCTCTTATGGGAAGTAGGGCAGAGGGCTGATGAGGGGGGCATTAAAGGATTGGTGCACAGTAATGAAAGCCTAATTAAGAGTGGATAACAAAAATGTAAATTGGATCTAGTTAACACGGTCCTAAAATCCTTTCCATTGACATCTGCAGCACAAGAATGAGAGCAGAGAAGGTAAATGGAGTAATCCAGGGTTGGGGCTTGGAGACAGATGAGTAGTTGGGACAATGGAGCAAAGGGGAGGCACTTAATTGAGGTGTGTGAGACTGAAATAAATTTAACTCCAGGAACTGCAGCATCCGATGAGTATGAAACTGAAGCACAGCCAGTATAGATGCCATTACAGTATTTGGGACACGGTGGATTAAACCGATTTGAAACCAGAGGACTTGCATGTAAAGTAGCCCAGTGCATACAGCACTGCACTTGGAGTCAGGAAGACCTGAATTCAAATCCCACCTCAGACATGTATTAACTCTGACCCTGACAAGTCATTTAATGACTATTTGCCTCACCTGTTTAAAATGAGGTTACTATTAGCACCTATATTATAGAGTTGTTTCAGGATCAAGTGAGTTAACCTATGTAAAATACGTTGTGCACCTTGGAGCATTATATGAATGCTTGCTGTTGTTATTAAGATTCTCAACTTTACCATTTACTGCTTATGTGGCTTTGGCCAAGTAACTGAAATTCTCTAGACCTCGGTTTCTTCATCTGTAAAATGACAGGGTTGAACTGGATGATCTTTTAGGTTTCTTCAAATTTAAATTTGATTGTTTTATCACGAAATAACATTGTTAACACCATAACCAAAAGTTGACATGGTGTGAGAAGCCCTTCTGTAACTCTAGCTGGGCCCCAGGGCACATGGGCATTGATGAGCCAAGCTACCTGTCCTCTGCATGGTGTCTCACCCAATACCATTTTTGCATGGAATCAATTAGCAATGTCAGGCGGGGCAGGCCTCTTGTAGCATTATATTGATTGGCTGATTGATTAGTTTCTAAATGGCAACAAGATCCTTATTGTGAAATCTAAAGGGATGGCCTTTCAGAATGGTCAGATTCTCTTCCTTTGCCCTAACGAGGGGAAAGTCAGTCGGAATTAGTGAAAAGAATCATAGGATCATAGATTTAGAGAGGATATCTCGTTTAATTTTCTCATTTTATAGATGAAGAGCCTGAGATTAAAGGAAGTTGAGTGAGAATACTTCAAAAGAAAAATGTTATGTTTTCAAATACATTTAGTAGTTTTATGCATGGGAAAGGGATATCTAGACAGATAGACAGACAGACAGATGGATAGATGGACAGATAGATGGATGGACAGATGCATAGATAGATAGATCGATAGATAGATCGATAGATTGATAGATAGATCGATAGATAGATAGATAGATAGATAGATAGATAGATAGATGGATGGATGGATGGATGGATGGATGGATATACAAATAGATATAGTTGCTTACTTGATTAGAATTTTATTATAATGCCTACTATGTTCCAGAGACTGGGCTAAGCACTTTACAAATATCTCATATGATCCTCACACCAACTGCTATTATCCCTAGTTTATAGATGAGTAAACTGAGACAAACAGTGGTTAAGTGATTTGCCCAATGTCATATACTTGGCAAAGTGCATGAGGCCATATTAGAAATCAGGATTTTATGACTTTAGGTTTCGCACTCTATCTACTGTGCCACTATAATATGTGGTATGTGCATAGAGCATATGTGTATGTATACTTATATGAATAAATGGGTAGCTAGGTGGCCAAGTGGATAGAGCACTAGAGTTGGAGTAAAGAAGGCTCATTTTCTTGAGTTCAAATCTTATCTCTAACACTTACTAATTATGTAACCCTGGGCAAGCCACTTACCCCTGTTTGCCTCAGTTTCCCATTTTGTAAAATGTGCTAGAGAAGAAAATGGAAAATTACAACAATATCTTTGCCAAGAAAAACCCAAATGAAGTCATGAAGAGTTGGACATGACTGAAAAATGACTGAACAACAGCTATAGTTATGCCCCCAGACATTTATTTTTTCTTTATATACTATTATTCCCTTGGTGATTTCATCAGCTCTCCAAGATTCAATTATCATCTCTCTGCGATGACTCTCCTATCTATTAACGCCTACCTCTGAGATTATCTCCAATTCCTCCTCCATGTATTTTGTGTGTACATGGCTTTTTGCAGGTTGTTCCCCACTATTAGACTATGAGCTCACTGAGAGTGAAGACTTTTTTTTCCCACCTTTCTTTGTACCTGAACCATAGTAGGCACTAAATAAAATCTTGGTGATGCGATATGAAGAATCTGTAATTAGCACATTTAGCACATTCACTGAAATAGCCTAGTAAAATGGAAATACCACTGGATTGGGAAAAGCTGATTTGGATTCTAATTCCTTCAATGTTTTAGGACAACATTGGATAATATACCTTCGCTAGATCTGTTTCCCTATCTATCAAAGGAGGAGGTTGTAGTAAATAATTTCTAAGATCTCTTCCAACCTCCCAGGTCTATGACTGACTAAATAAAGACTACTACCAACATGATATTTGGAAGTGTTGAGCTTCTGTGTTATGGAAGCTAAACATTCCCTTTGCTACTACTTTCCTTTGCTTCCAACATCATCTCTTCCTTTTCCTTCTCTATTTTCCACTCCCCTAGGCACATGTTAAAAAAGTATGGTAATATATATGTATATTATGTATATATGTATATATAAATATATACACACAGTATATATATGTGTGTACATACTAATATATTCATGTAATATAATAGATAATATGAAATTGATGTATATACTATATTTATGTAATATATACTACAGTCATGTAATATAAATAATATGTAATATATATACTATATTTATGTAATATATACTACAGTCATGTAATATAAATAATATGTAATAGATGTATATACTATATTCATGTAATATAATATATACTACAGTCATGTAATATAAATAATATGTAATAGATGTATATACTATATTCATGTAATATAATATATGCTGCAGTCACGTAATATATATAATATGTAATAGATGTATATACTATATTCGTCCAATATAATATATACTGCAGTCATGTAACATGCATAATATGTAATAGACGTATATACTATATTCAGGTATATCCATACTGTATATCCTCTCCATCTCCATCTCCATTCTAAACACATATAAATAAATAAACATGAGACGAGCATGTACAAACTCCTGTCAATTCTGATTTAAAGCCCCTAAATTGGTTTGGGACCTTTTTGAAAAAGATACTGTGGATGGGGTTAGGTTGGATGACCTTTCAGGTCCCTTCTGGAGCCTCGATTCTGGGATTCTAGGACATGTATTCCCACTTCCAGACCCTCCAGACTGGCTTATACTGTAGTGCCAGGCTATGAGGTGCGGGAGCTGCCCTCGCGCCGGGGCCATGTTTATAGGAGGAAGAGGAGTGCTCTCTAGGCAATGCAATGCCGACAGCTGTCACTCAGGAAGGTCACAGGAGACACACCGCCGATTCCTGATTAATCAAATACTGACTCTTCCAAGATACCACACAGTGAGCCCGTTTGGCTTGGAAATAGCTTTGGTTATGACTAAACAGACTGCTGCCTCTGGGGAGCCAGACCTCCCACCAAACTACTTGTTTCCTGACAGGATCTGGTTTTACTGTTAAGTCTGAACCAGAACCTTGAGTTAGGGGAAGGGGTCAACGGACCCCCAACTAGAACCACTAGACATTTGGGGGTCAGCTTCCTTCCTCGGTCTAATGAAGAGGACCAAGTGAAAGAGCTAAAGTTTAAATCCTGGAAGGGGACGGTAACCTCCATAAAAGGGCTGGGATCCAAGTCGGATGCTCGAGGTGCTTCAGAAGAACCACCAGAGAGAAAGAATTATTGCATCCAAGTTTTTTGAAAGACTAAAGACTGCAGAGGGACGCTGCGATGGCAAAGAGCCAGGCAAGAGACCTTTCCTAGAACTTCAAGGACCTAAAACAGCTCGCTTAGAAGAACAAGCCAGGGGGACTGAAGCAATAAAAGTCCTGAGGTTGAGGGAGGGGGAATGGCTGGGTAATTGGAGAAACACCTTAGAGAACAGGACTTCGAGGAAGGTTAGAGGAAGGAGCCACCTGAAATTTTCTACATTTCAAGCACACTCAGATGATTAAAACCCTCCTTCTTTTTGGACAGCATTTAGCAAGCATCCCAATCAGAAGACATGCATAAGGGACTTGGTAAAGCAGTAAAAATGAATGAGCCTGTAAGAGGTGAGAAGAAATAGATTTATTCATTGAGTACAATGTAAGAATTACTAAATAATAAAGTCCTTGAATTATTTGTGTTCAGAATAAAGAACAGACTCTATTTCTAAATACCTTATAGTTTGCAAAGTCCTTTTTTTTTTTTAGCATGGCCCTCTAAGAAAGAAAATGCTCTTGTTTTTCATTTTGTAAGTAAGAAAACTGAAGCTCAGCAAGATCAAGAGATCTGTCTAAAGTCACTTGGTGAGCAGGTGGGCCTTAAACTCAAGTCTTCTGCCCCATAGTGAGGACAACATTAGATTCTGAGTTAGAAGACCCGTGTTCAAATTCTGACCTCATATTTATTATTTCTGTGACTTTAGGCAAGTCATCTTTCCTTTCTGGCTTCAATTTTCTTTTTTTTATAAAATGAGGATATTGGATTAAATTCCTCTTAATGTCCATTCTAGGAGGCAGTATAACCTAGTGGTCAGAGGGTCAGCCTAAGAGTAAGAAGACCTGGGTCCAAGGAGGATGAAGATAATCTGATTTATCTGAGAAAAGAAAAAGATTCGTATAATTAGACCTGGGCAAAATGCTGAAGGATTTGTATCGACTCTTATTTAATACGGTAACAGCAAGAGCGTTGCTATGTCAAAGGCTCCACATGCACTGACACCCATGTCGTGTGTTCTTCCTCTCCTTCTCCAGGCACACCACAGCATTTCAGGGGAGAACCTCTGGCTTGTTTCCTTGGAAGGGAGCTGATGAGTGCAGGCTGTTCTCAGAAGCCGTCCTGGTTCGGACAGTCCACACAGCAACGTCCTAAGAATAAATCTGTGCACAGTGTTCTGAGGGAGCAGGTGCTAGTCTCCGTGTCTCCTAATTTCATAAACACTGATCACCCTCTCCTCGGGGTCACATTGCTCTCAGGCTGGGCACTGTGTTTGCATTAGGGGAGCAGTTTGCTTCTGACTGCTTGCTTGAATTTGTTTGTCTTATCAAGATCACTTCTCTTTGTAGGGATGTTGTGAGGAAAACACTTTGCGAACCGTAAAGCAGTAAGGAAATGTGACATAATAATAATTATCATTACTATTATTAGCAATATAATAATGATTGTTATAATTACTGATCAGAAAGCAGTGAGGTAGAGAGATTAATGAATTTGGAATTAAAGGACCAATTTTCCCTCTGTATAACATTGATCAAGTCTCTTCCTAACCCTGGTTCTCAGAAGCCTTGTCAGTAAAATTGGTGGGCTTTTGGGGTATGGCAGAGACCCGGTTAAATAAATAATCTTTAATGTTCTTTCTAGAATACCATAACTAGTTCAGAGAAGCTGAATAAAAACTATATTCAGGTGATTGGTAGGCAATGTGTTTCTTTTTTAAAAAAACACATACTTTGGGGAACATGTAGGGACTGGAAAAATATTCTGCTCTAAAGTTGACTTTTGGACCATATGAAATGAAAGATTGCATCATTTCCCTGTAATTAAAAAAAAATAAAACTCATGATAAGAGGCAGGATGGTATAGTTCATAAGTAATCAAACACTGTTGCCTCAGGACCCCTTTATTATTGAGCCTCCCCTAACAACTGGGACTTTTGTTTATATGGATTGTATAGATGGATATTTACCATATTAGAAATTGAAACACTATTATGAAAGATAGCCAGATGGTTCAGTAGACAGAGCAGTGGACCTGGATTCAGAAAGATTTGAGTTCAAATCTGATCTTAGATACTTATTGTGTGATCCTGAGCAGGTCACTTAACCTCTGTTTGTCTTACTCTACTGGAGAAAGAAATGGCAAATTGCTCTAGTAATCGTGCCAAGAAAATTCCACGGACAGAAAATATCGGTGTGATATGGTCCATGGGGCCATGAAGAGTCAAGACTCGATAGAACAAAAACATTGTTATGAAAATAACTTTGATCGTGTGGATTCCCTGAAAGAGTCCCAGGGAACCCCACCAAAATCCCTAGACTTCACTTTGAGAACCACTTTGAAAACCTCCAAATGCTATAAAGAATGTGAGTTCTCTGTATTATTAGTAATTCAGACAAAGCAAGTTCCCTTTCCTTTATGAATCTGACTTGGGAATCTTGTTTTTGACCATTCTGAATAGTTAAAGGCTCACACACAAACACAGGTTACTCCAAAGAGTCTCTCCAGAATCACCAATAATTTTTCCTTCCCAGAAACGCAAATCCTGGCTACCTTTGATGACCACATTGACACTTCAGCCAATTAACTTTGCTTCTTTCTATTTGTACAATGAAATTCAGAAGTTTTCTCTCCATTTAAAATTACCTTCCTGTTTTGGAAATGGTTAGTAATTGTGTAATTCTCATTAGTGTATTTTAATAACCTGAAAAAGGAGGCCTGAAAAGGGGTCTTTTTTTTTCTGTGAACCTCCCCTGCCAATAAGCTGATAAATAACCCAGCTGTGCAATGCCTGGGTTTACATAAATATGAATGACTACAATAATGAGTGAACAAGACAGAGATGTAAAAGGTTTTTAAAACAGAGTTTAACAAAAAGGTCCTGTCTGTCAAGGAAATAAAGCTGTTTTGAATTTGTTCCCAATCATTTGGCTCTTTCACTGAAGCTGGTGTTTGTCGGTCCTACCACCGCACGGCGATGATTAATGTGAAGTTGACACTGTCTGCACAGAGTACGTCAAAGGACTGGCAACTCCAAGAGATATTCATCATGCTGACTATAAGGCAGGAGCTACGGAAGGAAATTTCCTTTCCTTTCGACTACTCAGGGCATAAGAGATGCTCCTGAATGGTGCTAACCTTCCCCTCCGGTGGGTAGCCCACCAGTCGCCCTACTTCCTTGAGGGATCTGGCAGCAGAGTTTCCCAGGTAACGCGCCTGTGCCATGTTTTCTGACAAAGCTACTTGTCATACTAACAAGTGATGTTCTCAAAAGGACAATGATTTTATAGCAAATATATACTAGGAAATCACATTGGCAAGTTCCAGGAAAGAGTCTTGTAGCTAAAAGACTTGGCATTATGTCCCCAGATACCCAACCCATAAGCTGCATGTAAAGTGCTTTCATCTCTCTAAGCCATGGTTTCCTCAGCGATAAAATGATGATGATAGTGATACTAAGAAGGAGAAGGAGGAGGAAGAGGAGAAAGAAGAGAAGAAAAAAGGAGGAGAAGATGAAGGAGGAGAAGGAGAAGGCGAAGGAGAAGGTGAAGGAGAAACTATTTTGTCAGATAGATGCATGGTACAAGTTCTTTCAGTGACAAATATTAGTTGTGTGACCCTCAACAAGTAGCTTAACCTCTTAGGACTCCAGGAAACTATTTAAACCAGATGTATCAGACCAGTTAACAATTTGAATTTGTAAAAAATGTTTACATGCCAGAGATCCTAATATGAATGACATCAAAGGTATGGCCATCCCATCACACACTATCCCCATGCCCAGAAAAGAGAGACTAAACAAACATTTTAAGGTGAACAAAACATTTTCAAAAAGTAGCTAATGTAAGTATTACTTTCCTATTTCCATAGATGAGAGCAAAGTGAGGTCACTTTGGGAAAGTGACCTGCCCTAAGTCATATTGATGGTAAGTGATAAAGGCAGATTCTGAGCTCAGATATCCCACCCTGAAGTCCAGAACTCTTACATGTTCTACAACCCCTGAAGCTCTATAGAAATGGCAGCATCTTCACCTATGGAAAACTCAATAGGACCTCCACAAAGATCAGACTTGAAACATGGGACGGGAGTGTCAGGACCATGCAGCTGAGCTTCAAAACTATACCCAAAGTCTTCATAAGCATGACTTACCAAGACTGAAATCCTTCACAGATATTCATCAGGAAAAGCCCTTCTTCAGAGCCTCAACATGGCATGTAAGTGGTTGAGGTTCTCAAACTACATCAGAAATATAATTAATGGCACTCCTGCAAACTTGGAAAAGCTCAGAGACAAGACGTAGACTCAATATGACAAGACACATCAGTTGTCCAAGACTCTGTTTAGCTAAAATTATCACCAGCAGATAGGTCACCAAGAGATGAAATCTTTGGAGGTAGATACTTGTGAGAGAGTCTCCTACCCTGTGCCTCAGTTTTCTTCCTATAAAAATAAACTCCTTTGTTTGTCACTTAAACCTCTTAGGACTTGGCCCGTTTCTATCTTTCCAACTTTCCTACATGTTATTTCCCTACGTGTACTCTATGGTTCAGCTTTATTGGTCTTGCTTGCTTGCTTATAGCCCATTGCCAATTAAACTTGTGCAGGACAAGCAGGCTAAAAGATACTATTAAGGACTTATACAGCTAGAAGTAGGCTACTCAAGTTCAATTAGTGAGAACAAGAGAAACAAGTGGATATCCTCAGTGCTGCTCTGGCACCCAGTAGAAAAAGGGTTCTTTCTCTGGAGGTAGATGCACGTGAATCGTTCTTCAAACAGTATTGCCATTGATGCTGATAATATTTTCTTGAGGGGGGGGAGTTGTTTCACTCTTCATATTTTCACGTAGATCTTTCCATGTTTTTTCAAAATTAAATTGTCATTTCTTATGGCACAGTGGTGTTCCATCACAATCATATGGCCCAATTTGTCATGCCATTCCCCAATGGATGGACATTCTCTCAACTTCTGGGTCTTTGCTACTACAAAGAGAGCTACTATGAATATTTTAGAGCATATGAGTTCTTTTCCTTTTTCTCTGATCACTTTGGGAAATTACCCTAATAGTGGTATTGCTAGGTCAAATAAATCAGTATATTTTAAAATATATTTTTAAAAAAGAAAAAGGGTTCTCCACTTTTTCCTTTCATTATAGAATCCTGTGGCAGTCTAGTGAAGCCTACAGATTCCTTCTCAGAATATTTTAATCAACAAAATAAAGTACATAGGATTATCAAAGAAAATAATCATATTGAAATACAAGTTATCAAAATATTAGATCAAACAAGTTCTCAGATTCTAAATACTAAAATATGGCAAGCTAGATCTCCAGTGTGTAATATAGATTATATATGGTGGATTTGTAAGAAAATATGTAAAGGAAATACAAAGTATGAGAAGAGTATATCTGCATCAACAGTGTGAATATCCACATAGTCATCAAGATTTTGGCAGATCCATTGTTAATATGTGATCAAACTGCATATCGTCAATTAACAGTCAAAACATATTAATTAAGAGCCTACTTACTATATACCAAGCATTATGCTACAAAAACTGGGGATACAAAAGGAAGCAAAAGATAGCTCTCTGGGAGCACACAACTTAAAGGGGATACAAAAAGGAAGCAGTTATGTACACAGATCGGGGCAGCAAGATTCCAATGTGCATAGAATGCCAGGGCCTAAAAGCAGTGAGTCCAAATCTGGCATCAGCACTTCCTAGCAGTGTGACCTTGGACAAGTCACTGAATTCTGTTTGTCTCAGATTCCCCATCTGTAAAATGATCTGGAGAAGGAAATGATAACCCACTCCAATATCTTTGCCAAGAAAAGCCCAAATGGGTTCATGGAAAGTTGGACGCAATGGAAAACAACCAACAAAATGTACAAACAAACTATATGCAGGATGAATGGTAAATAATTAAAAGAGAAGAAACATTAGAATTAAGTGGGATTGGGAAAAGCTTTCAGTGATTATAAAGGATCACTGCCACCTAAATGGCTGGGTAATTGCAAGTATCAGCACCAAGAGTATTTAATTTTCTAAGCATTGGTATGTCAATGGCACCAGTTACCATTCAAGGTCTCTTTATTTTCACATTGCATGCAGAGCTTTGGAGTGATACTTGGACGGCTATTACTAGCTGTACATAATGCCAACTATTGGGTTATTCTTAAAATTCAGGCAACTGAGGGAAATATACCAACTTTCCCCCAGATGTTTATAACTGTAATTCATTCAACTGAAAAGGATCCAAATATAACAGAATCTTATTTCATGTTTGTGCCTCCTTCCCCTCTAGGCCTAGCACAGGGCTCTTTGCAAAATATGAGATTAATTAATGTTTTTTGACTTCAACCAGAGAGACTAAAATGTAGAAAATGTTAAATCTCTACTGAACCTAATTTAAATCTTTCTTTGATAATTCAGAGCACTGGAGTAGGAGAGACCTACCTTGGTGTTAAGGGTAGAAGATTTGAATCTTGCTTCTCTGAGGCACAATGATAAGAGAATTGCATCAAGAGTCTGAGAACCTAGACTTGAATTTATCTAATACTTGTGGAACTTTGTGAACCTCATGTTTCTTATCCATAAAATGAGTGAGGCAGGTTGAACAGATGACCTCTAAAGTTCCTTCAGAGACTAAGTCTAGGGTGAGTTTCTGCCTATGAGATGTGGGACTATAGAAAGTTACTTCATCTATATGAACCAAAGACTTCTCATCTGTAAAATGGGTAAATGGTGGGGACAGGATATTAAGAACATTAGCACCCAGCAGTACATCCTGTTTTCATGAGGAATATACTTTGTGAACATTAAAGCACTGTGGAAATGGGAGTTATTACCAAAAAAATAATGGTCATTATGTAGAATTGGTTGGGAATCGAAAGTATAGGGAGCTTGGGTTGAGTTCATATTAATGCTAGTTCCTTTTAAAGATCTTGGCTAATATCCCAGCTTGTTTACTAATGCAGTCTCCACACTTTTATTATGTCTATGGGCCTACTTTCCTTCTTCTATACCATAAGCCTTGCCTTAAGGGCAAGCACTATGGCTTATTCATCTTTGGGGTTTTCTCTAACTCCCTGCACAGGGATCACACAAATGTTTACTAATTGAGTAAATATGATCACAGTCTTTAAATATCCAGAGGACTATAATGTGGGAAAGGAATGAGACTTATTCTCTATGGCCCTAGAGGACAGAACTAGACACAATGGAGAGATGTTATAGAGGTATAAATTTCAGATCAGTGCAAAGATAAACTTCCTCACAACTAGATTTATCACAAAGTAGAATTAGAAGTCTTCTTAGGTGATGAGTTCTCCATCAATAAAGGCCTTTAAGTAGAAGCTGGATGACTGTGATTTATAATATAAAGGTGGTTTCCATTACATGTTGGATTAGATGTTGTTTAAAGGAAAGAAAAAAGGAAGGAAGGATAGAAAGGAAGGAAGGAAGGAAGGAAGGAAGGAAGGAAGGAAGGAAGGAAGGAAGGAAGGAAGGAAGGAAGGAAGGAAGGAAGGAAGGGAAAGAATGAAATAAAGAAAAGAAAGAAAAGTAACTACCTGGTTATCTGAGTTCTCTGACTGACTGATGAAATTCTGGATGAATGAAGTTTGGCAGTATTCACCAATACTGTTGGTTTATTCTGTTTTTATCTAGACCCTTGATGCTCGATAGACAGAGCACAAGACCTTTCTGAGACATGTTTTATGGTGATGAGGTTTCAGTCATACCAGAAGGAAAAACATTGCTCTAATGACCATATTAGATTTCCCAGTGATACTTCCAAACCCAAGCGCCTGACCCTACATCAAAGGCAAAAATCAATTCTTGGAATCTCGGCCCAGCTTCCCAACAGTACCTGAAAGGGCACAAAATCTTCCTTTTTTTTTTCCTTACCCATAGCTAAAATCCAATTTACATAACTTCGTGGAAAATTCCACCTCCATATTGGCAGCCCAGAGAAAGAGCTTCAGCCCCATATGATTTGAAGGGGCCAAGATAGACACACCCAGAAAAACCAGGTTTAGAAGCAAAGAACTAAAACATTACTTTGTAAACACCATTATGAAAAGCGGAGGCAGCCAGAGCTCAGGAATTATATCTGCAATGCAATGTTGCTTTCTTGGCCAAAATATTTTAAGGTCCACTCAACTTAATGCAAGCAATATGGATACATGTGCTTCCCTTCTTCCTTTAAAAATGAAGCCTTCTTTATTTGAAGTGGGGTGGGGGGGGAGGAGGAGGAAAGCGCAGAACCAGCACAAGAATGTTTGCAGGGGTGTTTAAAACCATTTAATGGTTTATCAACCCTCACCTCCCTTTTCTTTCTCTCTTTTACATTCAACATGGAGGGGATCTGCCAAACTCCAGCTAAAAATATGCCCTGCATCTGTACCCCATCAGGACTCTCCGGCTGCTTTGGGTAGGCAATTGACCTTTGGAGCAGGTGGAGAGCCAGAAATTTATTTTTTCCTGGATTGAGTTGAAGTTGACTTAAAACAGATGTTTCTCAAGCTCCAATCCAGTGTTTCAAATGAAAATACTATGGAAGCTTGTGTGGGAGATTGTCAAACACCAGGGAAAGAAAAGGGCAGGTCTGTTTGACACCAAGAATGAAAGAGTTAAGTCAAGACATCCCTTTTAGATAGTTGGAAGGGGGAAGGTTCTTCTTGCAGGGAATAATGGTGAGGAAACTGTCACTTTGTGTTTTCAGGTTTGGAGAAAAGCAGTTTTTTTTAATGGAAACATTCATTAAAACTAATTTGAAGTTGTCATTACTCTCCTCCCCTGCTGCTTTATATCAGATTATCCCTAAGTGTTTGGTGAGGAACTCCATAAACGCACAGTCTATTTCCCTGCAGGGGATAATCACACAGTTTGTGCTGTGATTTATGCTGCATGGCACTGGGGAGTGTCCTAAACTTTGAAAGGGCTCACATCCACAGCAGATGCCCTCCTTCTTTCTCACAGGAATAAAGGGCAGTTGGAACGCCATGCCTATGATGGGGCGACCACTCCTCCAATCACGCAACCCACTACAGTTAATGGCAGTCAATGGACAGCCCCCACCCCAAACTGTATTAATAAATGGGGGACTGAGGAATCAGAAACCTGTCCTTGGGATTCTAGAAGATGAAGCACGTTTGTGGAGTGACGACAGTTATAAAATAATAACAATAATTCCGTTTTCCCAGTGCCTCAAGATTTATGAAGTGCTTTCCTCACAATTCTAGGAGGGAGATGGGTATTCTTAGCGCCTCAAGTGTGAGGGCTTGCCAAGACCTTTTCAGGGCTGCTTATCCACTGTTGGTGTCCACCTGGCACTCCACTCTCCTCTGTGGCTCCGAAGCTGTAACATGGGCAGTGACCGCAACCCGGTACACCCTCTTTCCAGATGGTCTAAACCAGGTTGAGGATAACTTATGGGTCCCACATCCATCAGGGAGCGAAGGGGGCATCTACACAAATGGGGAAAGACTTCCCCTGGTGGAATGAATAGATGAAGCAGGCACTGTGGAGTGCCTTGGTCAGACATAGAAGATGCCATGATCATCTGCTGCATTGGAGGCAAGAGGGGGCAGGAACGGTGAGAGTACATGTGGAGAGAACTTAGGATTAATAATAATATACTTGCATGCATATTATTTGTATGACTAACACTTAACCTATTCACACAGTATTTGATACACAATCTTTAAATAAATGCTTCTCTCTCTCTCTCTCTCTCTCTCTCTCTCTCTCTCTCTCTCTCTCTCTTTATATATATATATATATATATATATATATATAGTTACACAAACTTATACTTATTGAGTCATTTGCAGTGATGTTCCACTTTTGTGATCTCTTTTAGGGTTTTCTTGCAAAGACACTGGAGTGGTTGGATGGCCATTTCCTTTTTTGGGTCATTTTACAGATGAAGAAACTGAGACATACAGGAGGAAGTGATTGCTGGGCTCATATAGCTAGTATCTTAGGTCATATTTGAACTCAGGAAGATGAGTCTTTCTGAATTTAGGCCCAGCCTTCTACTCACTATACCACCACACACGCACACATATCCATAATGTATGTATATATATATGTATATATATATATGTAACATATTAATATATAAATTTATCACCTAACTATATCCATCACCAGATATCTCTCTATCTATCTCTATCTATCTATCTCTCTATCTGCCCTATTTCTCTATCTATCCATCTATCCCTTTATCTCTATATCCATCTCCACCCATCGATCTATCTCTTCATCTATCTATCCACTGATCTATCTATTGATCTGTCTGTCTAATTTGTCTATCCATCCATCTATCCCCCTCCCTCTCCCTTCCCCATTCCACCTCTCTCCATCTATCTATCTATCTATCTATCTATCTATCTGTCTGTCTGTCTGTCTGTCTGTCTATCTATCTATCTATCTATCTATCTATCTATCTACCCTATCTTTCTGTCTCTATCTTTCTTTGGTTGTCAAACTCTGGTCCAGAAAATGAAAAATGCTGTCAATGATTTACTAATTAGTCGATACTGGTTTTTAAAAAATAATGAAATTTCATGGAACATGATTTTATAGGATTTGGAGCTAGAAGGGAACATTAGAGATCATAAAATATAATTATTTTGAAGTGAATAAAATTCATTCTCCAAAGAAGAAAAGAGTTTATTCTAGATTGAACTTCCAGTAAGAGCCAGAGGTAGGTCCCCTGACTCCAAATGTATTGTTTTTTCCATTAATCCTAAGCTGCCTCCATTGCAGGAAAAACACAAAGAAGATGGATCCAGCCACTGGGAGACTTATTTCAGTAGCCACAGCCTCTTTTCACTTCTCCAGTGGCACCAGAGGTTTCCAGGTCAGATTAAATCAGTCCATTTTTCAAGATGGGGGGGACACAAATGGGTAGGTAGCCAAAAGTCATTTCAAAGAAGAGAATGTGCTTGACTCTTAGCAATTTGTACTCAATGCACTGTGGGCAAAATTAGCATTGTAGTATGTGGCATTTTTCAAAACTGTTTTTAGCCAAAGATGAAGTTAAAAAATTCAAAAGAACCAACCAGAGCAGAAGTAGGTCTTGTAATCATTAGGCTTTTTTTCCATCTAAGAGTTAACACGAGGCATATGGTTTACAGTTTAAAGTGTCAAAAATTTGTGTCTGTTTAGTTTCATTTGTTTTATCAAGATTCTGTGAATACAGAAAAAGAAAAAGGGAAAAAAAAGGTTACATGGAAAGAACATTAACCCAGGAGTCAGAAGACCTGGGTTCAAATACAAATTCTTTTACTACCTGTGCAAGCTTGGGCACTTATTTAAGTTCTCTGGATCTCAGTTTTCTTTTTCATAAAATGAGGCAGATAAGAGTAGAGATTCTTCATAATCCTTTCCAGTTCTAAATGTGGAACTTGATTGTGAATGAAGTATTTTCCCCTTTGGAGCATGAGTTTCCTCCACTGTAAAGAGGAAAAAAGTCCTCCATAAAAATGTCCAAAAGAATCAGAAGTTCTGATTGTTAATGATCTCTTTAGGTTTAAATGATCCTGTCCATTCCTTCTCTTCTCTGGATTTCAGTTTTCTCCTTTAAGTTAAGGAGTTAGATGACAGGTGATCTCTAAGGTCCCTCCCAATGCTAATAATCTATAATAGTTGCCAAGAACAAAGCTGATGGAAGAATGGACTTTCAGTATAACAAAAAATAAACTTTTACCAATCAACATGATAAATGCCTAGGAACTGTTAATCCACATAATTTCTGTGTTTCATTTCAAATGTATAACTATCATTAGTACACTTGGCAAGACTATTAAAGGAATAACTTTTGGGAAGTTAAAGGCTATTTACAGTTCAGATTGCTAATGGCCAGACCTTTGTTTAAAGACTCTGATTGTAACCTAATCACAAATGTCACACACTGTTGTTCTCATAGTTTATACATTGCTGATTTCACAGTCAAATCTAGACTGGTGCAGTATTCGGGTACAGCTAGTTGACAATATAGTTAATGTACTTATTTAAGCAATTACACACTAGATTAAGGACCTCCACATAAGGGTGTCTTTTAGACTGTATTTTATGGTTAAACGGTGCATTTCAGTATGACAACAAACCATAATAGCATATTCATGTAATTTTAGGATGAAATCAATTTCTTGCAAATGCAATTATTGTTACATAATTTCTCCACCTGTTTATGACTCCCAGTGAATTAAATTAAAATGCAATTTCACATTAATTTAAAATGTCGTTTTCAAAAGAAAACATTTCATGTATAACTCGACACTGATTTAAAAAAAAATCCCTAGAATAAAGAACAATATTTGGAGGAGATGGTAAACCAATACAATAGACACTGTTTACACTGTATTTAAGGTGCTAAATCCTCTCTAATTTTTCTTTATGCTCCTCAGTCTTCTGAGCTGGTAACCTGGAGAAAAGGCAAGCAACAGAAAGGCTAATAATGGTATATTTAGTCAAGGCAATCATCTTTGTCCCCAGTTCTGCAAATATTCATCAGACTGACATGACAAAGACAAGACCTCTTGGATTATCCTTCCATGACCTGCCTGCACCCCTAGCCTTGGATGCTGTTGGTTTCCATTATCTACTCTTCTGGGCAAACTTTGGCTAGCAAGCACTGACTACCCCAATCTCATCAAAAGGCAAGAAGAGTGAACTTTTTAACAATGACCAAGAAACTAAGTCCTACAGAAGCAAGATTTTTTTTTCATCAGTCCCAAAGATATCCCTTGTCGTTAGCTTTCTATGTCACAATTTATAAATCTATGAAAATATAAAAAGGCTATTTTATAGCCTCAAAGCATGGCATCTTGGGAAGAACAGTAGCTCTGGGGTCAGAGGACCTGGGTTCAAATACCACCTGATGCTTAATGAACTGTTATAACTTTAGACAAATCTCTTAACTTTCCTTGAGTCTTAGTTTCCTCATCTATAAAATGAGAAGGTTGGAGGAGATGACCACCAAGGCCCCTTATGGCTCTAGAAGTATGGCCCAATGATCCAAAGCAAACCAGAATATTTGTGAGTTAAGAAGTTGGCATCTATGATGATTTTTTTTTTTAGTTTTGGACTTTTGTCAAGCCCAAATCATAGGATGCCAGAGCTGGAAGAATTCTTAGAATACAGAACACAAGTTCACAGTAAGTCAAACTGGACAGCATGTATTTTGGAGAACATCTAATCCACATCTCAGATTTTGCAGATGAAATCAATAATGTAATGTTCAAACTGGAAGAAACTTTGGAATGTGAAAAGTCAAAACTGGAAGGAGGCTTCAAACATAAAAGATTGGATGTTAGAGGTAATCAAGCAATTAAAGAATATTTATTAGGTATCGATCATATGCTAAATATTTTCCTACATCCTAGGGATATAGAAGTACAAAGAAGGAAACAGTCTTAATGCAAGGAACTTAGAACTGCAATGTTTAGAGATCATTTAATCTGATATTACTAATTTACTGATGAGAAAACTGGGGCCCAGACAGGATGTGACTTACCCCAGGTTATACAACTAGTTAATGATTGATGTGAGACTAGAGCCCAAGTCTTGAATCCTAATCTAATGCTCATATTATCGACCCTCTGCTGCCTACTATCGTCCAGTCCCATCATTTTATCACAGAAGAAGAAGCCTTTGTTTTAAGAGAGGTTGTGACTTGCCCCAGGACATGCAAGAAGGGCTGGGGGAAGGAAGGGAACTTGGGACTGGAACTCTGGTCTCAGAACACCCAGATCAATGTTCTTTCTGCTGTATTATAGTGTTTCTCAGACTGTTGGACATTAAAATGATGAATACCAAGTTTTATGAAATGGAAAGTTGTCCCAGAGCTTTGTGAAGTGGTATTCAATTCTATTAACCTGATCTGTATTTCAAACATATGGCATCAGAGAATGCTGAGAGACTATTGACAAAGAGAATGTCACCTGACACTTGGATTTATGGCATACAAAAGAGCAGTGCTTAAAAATGAATGGGAGAATAAGTTAAAAGCTATTTCAGTGAATTTTGGAGATGGTAGAATATAATTAGGACATGGAATAAACAGGGACTGGACTTGTGATTTCAACAATATAGGGAACTCTTAGGTGAGGAAACTTCCTTTACCACTGCTGATTGGGACCTTTTCTGCAACTTAGAATCTTGGAGTGGTATCTGGAGCACTGAGAAGTAAAGTGACTTACTAAGGGTTCACACAGCCAGGATGGGTCAAACGCAGGAACTGAACCCAAGTCTTCCTGGCTTTAAAGGAAGAATGAAGAAGGAAGTGAGGAATGGAAGAAGGAAGGAAGGAAGGAAGGAAGGAAGGAAGGAAGGAAGGAAGGAAGGAAGGAAGGAAGGAAGGAAGGAAGGAAGGAAGGAAGGAAGGAAGGAAGGAAGGAAGGAAGGAAGGAAGGAAGGAAGGAAGGAAGAATGAAGAAGGAAGTGAGGAATGGAAGAAGGAAGGAAGGAAGGAAGGAAGGAAGGAAGGAAGGAAGGAAGGAAGGAAGGAAGGAAGGAAGGAAGGAAGGAAGGAAGGAAGCAAAGAAGCAAGGAAGGAAGCAAGGAAGCAAGGAAGGAAGCAAAGAAACAAGGAAGCAAGGAAGGAAGGAAAAGAAAGGAAGGAAGGAAGCAAAGAAGCAAGGAAGGAAGCAAAGAAGCAAGGAAGGTAGCAAAGAAACAAGGAAGCAAGGAAGGAAGGAAAAGAAAGGAAGAAAAGAGGAAAAAGAAATAAAGGAAGGGAGGAGGAAAGGAAGAGAGAGAAGGAGCGGAGAGACAGACAGAAATTAAAGAAAGATAAAAGGATTTAGTAAGTGCCTACTATATGCCAGGCACTGTATTAGGCACTTTACAAATATCATCTCATTTGATCCTCATAAAATTCCTGAGAAGTAGGTACTTCTATTGCCTCTATTTTTATAGTTGAGGAAAATGAGGCAAGAGATGATAAGTGGCTTGCCCCAGGTCACACATTTAGTAAACATCTCAGGCCACATTTGAATTCAGGTCTTCCTAACTCCAGGGCTCTATTCACTACAGCATGCTGCTTCAAGGATATACAAAGGAATGGTATTTTTCCACAGAGGTATTGGGGCTCCTCTCCTTATACCATGCCACTGCACTTTCACCTCTGTGGTCCATGTGGGAATTTGCCATCTAATGATCCCTTGGGCTCCCTGGCTTCTGCCATGTGGCACACTCAAAAGAGAAATGTGGAGTTAACATCAGAAGACCTGATTCAGAGTTTGGACTCTTCCACTGGGTCACCTTGAGCAAACTCATTCCTCTCCCTGTGCTTCAGTTTCCCCTTGAGGAGATTCGGATGGGATGATGCCCAAGGTCCTTCTTGACCCTATATTTCCATGAATGGTTTTCTTCCCTGTTTGGAATTCGATGCTGTGCAGGTCAGCACACTGAAATCTACCCCTGTTCAATGTCCCTTTTCTGTCTGTGTCAAACATCATCACCTTCTGGCACTCAACTCATTTCTGAGAATTGCACATTCAATTAAACTCTTCCATCTACCTGGCCCAGATGCTCAGATGAGCTTGTGGTTCCTGGAATTGCAATGTTTGCATCCAAGACTGTTTCACTCTGGACATTAATCTGGCTTCCCCAGCTATCTTCCTTCAGCCCTTGTCTTGGCGCCTGTGCTGCCTATGATAACTGCCATCGACTACTTGGGCTGTAACTAGCATGATGCTTCAGTTCCTTCCTATGATATATTTTCTAAGTCCTGTAGGTATTTATTTAAAACAGTAACTCAAAAGAACAGGGGGCAGGGAGAGTAAAGGACAATCTGAGTGCTAGGTTGGTTCTTTTAGTCTGTTAGAAACTGAGAGAAAAGACACCAGCATGGGGGCTTGAACCTCAATGGGGGATTTATAGGAGGACATGGAGAACAGAAAAGCATGAGAGGTGGGACAGGGGTGTTCCTGATGGCAACAGGTAGAGTGTAAATCAAGTCTGAAGAATGTGACCAGCTGAAATTCCCAAAGGATCCTTCTGAGGTCTTCCAGGGGAAAGGAGACACCACATTGTCTGATCAGCTCCAGGAGAACCTCCAAGTCATTTGAAATTTGGATTCTTCTAGGATTCAATTGATTTCAAAGTGTACTTATTAATAGCCTGTTTGTGTGGAGAATTTCGTCAAGAGTGGCTCTGAAATGAAAATACCACACTAGGCAACTGCTTAAGTGAGTAAAATGTGAAAGGAAGTGAATTACAGCTGTCTTCTCTCACCTCTGATCGTTTGGGACAATTGTATCCTGATGTGATTCCATTGATTTCCACTCCAATTCATCCCCCATGCTGGGGTTAGCTGGGCTGACCAAATATAAACAGGAGTTTGCCACAGGAAGACTTTGCTTGGTACCTTGAAAGAAAGCCAAGCCATTTTCTCTTCTACCACTAAAAAGCAAAGCTATAATCGTGCTTCCTAGTACCCTCTGTAGTATTCTCATGGCATGTTAGAACCCGTTGCAGCACTCCCCAAGTAGCCATAATAGATTAGTGGGTTAAGCTCTTCAATTCCACTCTATGGCTGCAAAATCACTTTGGGTGTTTTCGATACATTTCCTCATTGCTGAACATTCCTATTTGTGAGAAGGAACGCAGAGACTGACAGTGGCATTACCAGAAGGGAAGAGATCATCTTTGTTCAGCCTAGGAGCCCACTGTGACCCCCTTGTCATTGTGTAACACTCTTCTATGCCCAAGTTCCCATTTCATTTCATAGGCTGTGCTTATGGCTGTTCTAGCCGCTTGTGGTTGGGGGAAAGCTAAGATCTTTCACAAGTTCAGTTTTCCCATATTTTCATCAAAAATGTCAACTTAGTAGCATTTGCTGTGAGAAAGGCATCCTATAGATCAAGGGCAATAATTTAGAGGGTGTTCAGATCCTTCCCAGATGAAGAAAGTTAAGGAAAAGTGTGATGAGCCTAGAGTCAAGACCTAGGTTCAAATTCTGGCTCAAATACTTAGGGTCACAGATTTAAAAGTGATGGGGACCTTAGTGTCTACCTGGTTTCAACTCTCTCCTTTTTCACATCAGGAATATGAGGTTGGAAAGTTAAAGTACATGACCAAGGTCATACACTCAGTAAGTGAAGACATTATAGTAGACAGAACTCTAAAATGAAGGTATAATATTTGGATCTAAATTCTATTTCTAACACTCACTAACTCTGGGCAAGTTAGTTAACATTCTCTGAGCCTCAGTTTCCTCATATGTACAAGCGATATAATAATGTAACCTTTACATTATGTTATTGTCATAAAAATAAAATAAAACCATATTTGTAAATCACTTTTTAAGCATTAAAACACTAAGCAATTATCAGGTTTATTATTACTATAAGCATCAGTTAGAATCTTTGGACTCTGAGCAAGCAGTGCCCCATGCAATATCCCAGGAATTATAGCTTTGTGACATTGCACAAATGATTTCTCCTCTATGAGTCTCCACTGACTCACATGTGAAATGGGTATAAAAACGTTTTCACAATCTATCTCACAGAACTGCTAAGGGAAAAATCACTTTGTGGACTCTTAAGTGCTAGAAGGTTGAGCCATTCTTGCTGTGGTTGCCATGTACTCCAGCAAATTAAATTCTTTGCCCTAAAAATGGAGAATCGTTGTACTTGTTAATAACTAAAATCCAGAAAATTCATTAAAGAGCCTTGCAGCAATTCTCCAGAGACTTCAAATTCCAGAGAAAATGGGGGGGGGGGGGCTCCATATTTCCAAATTCTAGGACAGCCATCAAGAACAGTCTTTTAGCCTACAGATAAACTCAGAGATATGGGTTGAAAGAGGAAGACTTTGAAGGAAGGGGGGAAAGGCAAATATTTAAAGAGATGTGGTCCTCCTAATCTAGCCATCTTTGATGAGGAAAGACGCAAGTGAAAACCTTACTGGTCTAATCAGTGAGAGAGATGTGTCTGCAGGAAGGCAACCAGAATAGTGAGCAGACTGGGAACCATGTTACAGGAGGATTAAATGAAGGAACTAAGGGAAACTTGGGAATCAAGGATTCAGAGCTAGGAAAGACTTTGTCATTCTGTTGTTTTTTCAGTTGTGATCAATTATTCATGACTCCTTTTGGGGTTTTCTTGGCAAAGATACTGGAATAGTTTGCCATTTCTTTCTCCAGCTCATTTTAAGATGAGGAAGTGAGGCAAACAGAGTTAAGTGACTTGTCCGGGGTCACACAGCTAGTGTCTGAGGCTGGATTTGAGCTCAGGAAGATAACTGTACTACAAAATGAATTTTATTTCCTTTGGAGTCTTTATGTATTTCTTTTGATGCATTTCAAAAAATTCTTTTAATGCAATGATCAAGGACAATTCTGAGGGACTTATGAGAAAGAATGCTATCCTCATCTAGAGAAAGAACTGTGGAAGTAGAAATCCAGAAGAAAACATACGATCTATTGCTTGTTTATATGGGTAGAAGATTTGGGGTTTGGGTTTAAAAAGACTATTACAAAAAAAAATATTATGGAAATAGAAAAATTTTAAATTAAATTAAAAAACAAAACAAAAAATATTTCTTTCTTCTCCTGGACTTCTTTTTTCATGATCCCTGAACTTTCTACCTTCTCCCATGCCTCCTTTTCAGATTATTTTTATATTGTCTCCCAACATTAGAATGTAAGGTTCTTGAGGGCAAAGCTTTCTTTGTTTTTGCTGCTGTCTCTCTTCCAAGTACCTATCCAGGGCATTGGCACTCTATCCATTGCCCTTCTAGCTCCCTCAAGGAAAGAGTAGAAGTTATCTGCTTCAGCCTGTTCATTTTGCAGATGAGGAAACTGAGGCCCACTGGTGTTAAGTAACTATGGTATCCAGTAGCTGAGCTCGAATCTGAAATGAGATCATCTGGCTCCAAATCTAAGTCTTCTCACTGATCCTTCTCCAAATATGATAGCTGTCTTCAAGTAGCTGAAGGACTGGCTGGTTTGGGAAGAGGGATTAGGCAAGGAGGTGTTGAGCCTGAAATTCTAATCTCACTGTCTTCTAACTCCAGAAGTCAGTCACCCCCAAACTGTCTCCATATAAACGTACTGAGATTAATAGGGAAGAAATGAATGAAAGAAGAAAGTTTTTTAAAAAGACAATTCTAAAAGTCTAATGCTTTCTTCTTGTGCCAGGGGGCTCCCCTTGACTCATTCTTACTTTAAAAAACAAATACGGGTACAAAGGGAATCGTTTATCCCCAGATCTCCCTTATACAAGGAAACTAAACTGGCTCTGAGCCTCGGAAAAGTCAGAACCTGAGAATTTATAAGGTGTGACTATAGAGTAATGAGGCTAATTCCACCAGACTAACATGGAAATCAGTATCGTTACCTTATTGTCACACCTCATACATTAATTACACTTAATATTTAACAGGCTAACACCGTGTATCAGCAAGAGGGGATTACTAATGTTCCACTTGTAAAACAAGAAGAACAATCTTTACTCCCATTTCTAAAGTTTGGTAGCTACTTTCCTTCACAATAATCCTGGTGGGAAGTAAGACTAGTGTTGTGATCTATTCTTTACAATGGGGAAATTGAGGCTCAAAGAAGCTAAATTATTTGCCCAATGTTCTATAACTAAAAACTACCAGAACTGGGTTGAAGTCTATGTTTCCCACTTCAAGTGTATTTTCTATCAAATAACCCTAGCTTCCAACTAGGACAACAGAAAATATCCAGCTGTAGTGTGACTGTGCTTACAATTTCCTGATCTTCAATTTAATGAGTTTCTAAACTGTTTACATTAGAGAAAGACAGACTGTCTTATTCTCTAAGATGTCATTGGTTCAGGGAGCACCTAGGAGGCTTAGTGGATTGAGAGCCAGGCCCAGAGTTGGAAGGTCCTGGGTTCGAATTTTACTTCAGATACTTCTCAGCTGGGTGACCTTGGGCAAGTCACTTAACTCCCATTGCCTAGTCCTTACTGATCTTCTGCCTTGGAACCATCAATACACAATATTGATTCTAAGACATAAGGTAAAATTTAAAAAAATGTCATTGGATCTCTTCGAAAAACAATAACATGAGTTACATTACTTTTAGATTTATGACTACTATTATATATAGTAGGAGCTTAATAAATGTTTGCTTATTTGAATTAGCCCTATTGGTTGAATTAGTCTATTGGTTGACCATGTTCCCTTCTACCCTGTACATTTCCTGCTCTTCCCCACCCCAACCTCAGGAATACACTTCTTCCTTATCTCCAACAGTTGAAATCTTTCTCTTCTTTTTTTCTTTCTTTTCTTTTTTTTTCTTCTTTCTACCTCCTTCGAGAAAACTTCTTGGTTTCTCAGAAGAAACGGAATCTCTTTGTCTCAGGCACATTTTCCAGAACTCTCTGATCTTTGAACTAATACTTTTCTCTTGTATCCATTACACTGAAAATACCTCAAAGGTAGGAACTCAGTGGTTCTTTTTGCAGTCCTAGCCTAAGGCACAGTTTATCATACAGTTGTTGGTGATTAAGTCTTTGTGATCCCATTTGGAGTTTTCTGGTCAGAGATAATGGAATTATTTACTACTTGCTTCTCCAGCTTATTTTACAGATGAGGAAACTGAGACAAACAGGGTTAAGTGACTTGCCCAGAGTCACAAAGCTAGGAAGTGTCTGATGCCATATTTGAACTCAGGTCTTTCTGATTTCCAGGTCTGGTACTCTAGCTACTGTGATACTTAGCTGCCTCTATCATATATTAGATAGTTTTTAAAAAATGGAGGGAGGGAGGGAGGGAGGGAGGGAGAGAGAGAGAGAGAGAGAGAGAGAGAGAGAGAGAGAGAGAGAGAGAGAGAGAGAGAGAGAGAGAGAGAGAGAGAGAGAGAGAGAGAGAAATGGATAGATAAATAGATGGATGGATGAATAGATAGATAGACAGAAAGACAAACAGACAGACAGACTGATATAGGTAGATGATAGATAGTTTTTATATAACCTACACTTGCCTCTATATTCTTTCCCTTCTGTCTTCTCAGAGAATCGTCTTATCAAATTTTTTTAAATTTTTTTAAATTTTATTAAATTTTATTTTTAATTTAATTTAATTTTAAAAATTTAAATTTTTTTAAAGAAGGTAAAAAAACCTCAGTAATAGATACATTGAAAAAAAATCTAATGTTATTGCTACTCACCTCTTGACAGAGAAGGGATGGATTCAAGAGTACAGATTGATACACACATATATATATTAGTACAAATTGATACACATATAGATGAATATTTGTTAATGTAATCAATGTGGGAATTTGTTTTGTTTGACTATACCTGTTTCTAACAGTGATTTTGTTTTTCTTACTCAAGTTGGGAAGGAGAGGAAGGTGGGAGGAAGAGAAAGTGGATTTTCATTTATTGAAAAGCAACTTTTTTTAACAAGAAAAAAAATCCTATGCCCAATACAATGTTCCAAACCAGTGGACTCCTAAATACGAAAAGAAAAGGCAGAGGGAAAGTGAGGAAGGTATTTCCTCATATCTCTTCTTAGGGGCCCAATTTATTCTTTATAATTTATAATATATTCTTTATAATCTTCAGTTTCTACTGATCTATTATTTTCCTCCCCATTTACCTCATTGTCGTTACAGTATATTTATTTTCTGACTCTGATTGCTTCCCTTTGCATTCACTTAAACTTGCTTCTCGGGTTGTGATTTCTCATAGCACAGTAACATTCAATTGCATTCATACAGTTGGTATTTAATAAGTGCTTGCTGAATTTGAATTTGTAGGCATAGAAAAAAGGGCACTAGTGGGTTCCAGGGGTCTTTGGCAATTTGTTGCCTTCAAATTCCATTGGGAGCATCTGGAAGCATTTAAGGGAGAGAGAGAGAGAGAGAGAGAGAGAGAGAGAGAGAGAGAGAGAGAGAGAATGGTCCTAGCTTTACCTCCCTGATCTCGGTGATGGTCCCTCATGTTGGGTGGTGCTGGCTTGTCTCCTTGTTCTCCCAGATGGGAGGCAGCTGTGTTAAGTCCAGTGTCCGACAACTGCATAGGATTACCATTTATCTCAGGGGCCCAGTAATAACATCATAATTATAAACATAAAACAGACTGTTAAAGCTGGAAAAGACAAGAGGCCAGCTAGACCAGCCCCTTCCTTTAAATGTGGGGGAAGTGCTGATCAGAGAAGGCAGAAGGTCACACAGCAAGTACGGGGCAGGAGCAGGGCAAGATTCCCAAACACTATCAGATCTTTTGATGCCAAACCCAAAGGAAAAAGCCATAGATGTCACTGTGGCTCCCAGGTGGAACCGTGGTTAGAGCATTCTTCTTGAAGTTGGAAACAACTCAACTGTCTCAAACATGTACCAGTACTGTGACCCTGGGCAAGTTATTTAAATCAGTTTAAGTTTTCCTCATCTGTAAAATAGAAATAATAATAGTACTTGTCTCACAGGATTGCTATGAAGATAAAATGAGATTACAGAATTTAAAAGCCTGTTTGGTTTTATTTTTCCCTGGGAAACTTGTGACAGTTATTTTGGAGAAAAGTTGACTCCATGTATTACATTTGAAATTTTAGTAATTGGATTTTCTGAAATATTTTTTAAATTAAAAATTAGGGGCAGCTATCTGGCTCAGTGGATAAAGGGCCAGAGACAGGAGGGGTCTGGGTTCAAATTTGGCCTCAGATATTTCCCAGCTGTGTGATGATCCTGAGTAAGTCATCAAACCCCAAAGACTGCCTAGCCCTTCCTTCTCTTCTGCCATGGTATTTAGTATCAATCATAAGAAGTTATGGGTTTAAAAATATTTTTTAATTATTTTCTTTATTCCTCTAAATAGAAATCATACTAGAGCTTCTTCCTTTTCTCTTTCTGAGAGCAACTGAATACTTGGTACCAAAGACAATCCTCGGGGAAAGGGCCACGCGGACAAACCAGGGAACTCGGAATTATTGGCATTATCCCCTCATGTGCTTAAGTGGTTCTGTGGAGCACGTTAGGGGAAACAACATTATGGGGAAGCCAATTCCATAAGAAAAATGTTATAAATGGGACAGGGAAAAAACTGATGCTTCAGGGAATTCAGGCTTAAGAGTTACCTGTTTTTGGAATTGTCACTAATCCTTTAATTATGTTTCAAAGTGATAAGACAAACAATAATTCGCTGGTGTCTCATCACCTTGTGGTAGAGTGGAGGGAATGATCATTGGTAAATAACAATTTCTAGGTGGCATGGAATAGTGGAAAAAGCAATGAACTCATAATTGGGGTTGGGTTACGTTTGGCCACTTAATAGTTGTTTGACTTAGGACAAGTCACTTTAACTTCCTAAGCTTTCCTCGTCTATAAAATGGAGATGAAACTATTAGGATGGCAGTCAGGTGGCACAGTTGGATAAAGGTCTAGGTTGGGAGTCAGGAGCACCCAAGTTCAAATCTACCTTCCCACACTAGCTGTGTAACCCAGGGCAAGTCACTTATCATGTGTGCCTCAGTTTTCTTATCTGTAAAATGAGCTGGAGAAGGAAATGGCCAAACCTGGCTAGTATCTTTGCCAAGAAAACCCCAAATGTGGTCACAAAGAGTCAAATATGACTGATTGACTAAACAATAATACCTCATAGGAAGAGTGTAAGAAAAGTTATTTGTGAACCATGAAGTGACATGGAAACCTGACCTATAATGACATCATTGGTCAAGACAACTTTCTGTGGGCTCTTGTCCGTGTAACTGTCTATGCAGCTGACAATTAGGTCAATCTCACCCCCACCCAACCCCACGAGTACCCCTTTGATTGACACAGAAAGCAGGTATCAATTATAATGAGGTAATAAAATTTGTAAGCACTGTTCATGTTCTACTCGGATATTTTTTCATCCCCTGAGATCATTAGAACCAAAAAGGAGAAAATCTTAGTTATCATTTATCCCAGTTTCTTTTAAAATTCCTTCTCCATAGAACTGGCATGCCATAAAGCTGTTTGCTTACCCATGTTTCCATATTGGTGAAATCTTCCTTCCTAAAGAGGAGCCCCCAGAAAATCCTGAAGCTGGCACACACACCTTGAAAGTCTGTTCTCTGGGATTAATGGCACTGATTTGCATAACTGTAAACTTAAATGCAGCCCTTCCCAATCCCCAGCATCCTCTCAATTGCACTTATGGATGAAACACCAAATCCTCTAAAAGGGTTCTCCAACCTAAACCAATTTGTAAAGTTGTTTTTTTATTCAAAACATTAAAGAAATTAAAGTGATCGGTGCATAATTAGATTAATATTCATATCTTCCAAGTTGCTTTAATTCTAATATAAAAAAGATTAAATAGCCACTCAAAGGATTAAGCAAAAAAAAAAAAAAGCCAGGCAGGAGCAACACATTTACATTACCTTACTGTGCAAATTATAAAACTAATTAATCTAAAGTTTCCGACAAATTGAATTGGATATTCATTTGCAGCCACAGACAACTGGAGGTGCTTAAAATTCACTCCATTGGTGTGCTGTCTGTGTGCACAGAGGCAGCAGCCCGCCATTTCTCCAGCACATGAATCCCATTCGAATGGCTTCATTTGGGTTGTAATTGGAAGAAATTAAATCTTACCATAAATTTATGAAGGAAAGCTAAAGGCTTTATAATTATATCTCTGGAAAATAATCAAGTTCTAAATAAATCATGTCCAGATAAAATGGTAAGAACAAGGGTATGCTCATCATTTGGGGACTAGCTGAACAAATGATGACATATGAAAATAATGGAATATTATCGTGCAGAAAGAAATGACCTAAGGGATGGTGTCATTGGGATTTTGGTAGACTTATATGAACTCATGCAGAGTAAGATGAGCAGAACCAGGAGAAGGATTTATGCAATAACAACATTCTAAAGTCAAATAGCTTAAAATTTTTTGAAACTCTAATCAATACAATGTCCAACCCCAACTCCAGAGGATCAGTGAAGAACCACGCTACCCACTTCCTAACAGGGAAGGGATTGATTCTGTATGCATAGGGACATTTACTTTGGATGTAAACAAAGTAGGAATTTGCTTTGTTGGACTAACAGAGTCAGAGAAAATAAAATTCTGAGATCATAAAGTAAATAAAATAAAACGAGAGAGGTGAACTAGACAGCCTCTAAGGTTCTTACCCACTCTATCAACCTATAATCCACAATAATTCTTCTAAATGGCCACAATTCTAAAATACAAACACTCACAACATAATATCCTAGCCATCTTACTCAAACTTGGAAGTAAAATCATTTGGCTGATCAATTGAGATCCAAGCCAAGTGGCTGAGAATATTGCCAGTTATCACTTGGGTTCTTAGTTTGTGACAGAGTGAATATGAGGATCTAGGCCCCACACCCCAAAGGACAGTGTCTGCTCCTTATGGAGAGGAGGAGTAAAAAGGGAGGAAAAGAGAAAATGCTTCCCCTAGGAAGTAATGAGCAACCTGTCCTTGGAGTAGTTCAAACTAGAGACCACTCGTTGGGAATGCTGTAGAGTGGTTCCCTGCATAGGATGTCTTTGGTCTAGATGTCTTCTGGGGTCCTCCCCACTTCTCAGATTATAGCATATAATACACTTCCATGTACACCACTTTTCACCTGGAATAAATTGCAATTTCTAATGTATCACCTAATGTTATCTTTTCCTAAAATGAATAAACTATGTCAGGCAGGGTATGCCGGCGCCATATGCAAAATGAGTCCATATGAGATCGTAGCCATGTGGCTCAAGCCTGACATATGCATAATATAAACCCTACACAAATCCCGAGGATCGCTGCGCCCTGCATGGCAGGAATTCACATTTATTTACTTTACTGTTATGATGCTAACAAATCTAATCACTTCTCCTTTGCGGAGCCTCATATTCTCAATTAATAGTAATGGGTGAAAGGTTCTGACGTTTGGTTTGGGTAAGTGCCCTGCTCTCCTCTAGAGTACTCCAGGCTACTAATCTGGGCTGTAATTTTTCATTTCTCCTCAACTGCTTTGGTTTTTATGGAAGTTATATTGATGAATGCAGGTGATAACTGTCAGCTCACTGAGTGAAGCCTGAGAGGGGAAAGTTTCGCCTATCCCTTAATGCGACATGAGGGGAGGGGGAGGGGAGTCTAGAGAGAGCACTGCAGTTTGGGATGTCAGGAGAGTTTTCTCTTTCCTCACCCCTGACAAACTCTAAGACCATGGAAAGAGCCCTGGTCTGAGTCTGAGGGTTCAAATCTTGACGTTGCTACTGGTCATTCAATGCCTCAGTGTTTAGGAGGTGGGAAGAGATGATCTCCAAGGTCTTCTCCATATCTAAATCCAATGTCTTTATGAGATCCTGATGCTAACATCCACCAGCATTGAAACGCTCCCTCCCAGGCCTTGCACTGGTGGCAAAAATATTCCTTGGGATTATCTATGATGCTTTTCAGTTCTGAGTCAACCGGATGAGTCACTAGTCATTCTCTTGTGTGCTGAGTCATTGCATAATAGTGCACAAAAATTAGAATTGTAAAAGATATTGGAGGTAATTTAGTTCAACCTGCTCATTTTATAGATGGCAAAACCAAGTTGCTGTGGGAAGTGACTTGCCTCATCATGGTACAGTTATGACTCTTGAGTGTCTAGGGCTTTGCTGGCACATTCTAAGCTATGGCAGGATCTACCAACCTGGGAAGACTCGGGTATTGGCTTGAAGGTATATCTGTGGTCTGAGATGCACACAGCCAAGTCTACTATGATGCTATAATATATAATCTTTACCTTCTGTCTTGGAATCAATACTGTGTACTGGTTCCAAGGCAGAAGAGTGGAAAGGGCTATGCCAAGTGGGATTAAGTGATTTGCCCAGGGTCATACATCTAGGAAGTGTCTGAATACAGATTTGAACCCAGGACTTCTTGTCTATAGGCTTAGCTCTCAATCCACCAAGCAGCCTAGAGACATATATTACTAAAGTATTCTCCACACAATAACACTATAAAGATCATATAGTTTATGAAAAAAATGGGGTTAGGGAAACAAAATTTAAAAATTTATCAATGACCCCACAAAAAGAAATAGGAACCTAATAAAAATGGTTATGCAGTTTTATACATAGTAAATCATTAAGAAATACATAAGCAATATTATAGATAGTGGTAGCATCTATGCCTTCTTGCTTCCAGTTGACCTGTGCCCTTGTTGCAACAGCATGTTGGAAGCCATGGCAGAAGGGGGTGGGATGGAGTGGGATAGACCAAATTCTCTGCTCACGAAGCTTATTTTACCAGATGCTACGACGGGTATGCTATGACCAGATAGGACAGCTGCTCCTGGGCCAGAAGATACACAACAAATATGGCACTTTGGCTATGACTTGAAGTCTTCTTGTGGAAGTAGGCATCAGAAGGGCTGCCACTTGTGAGTTATTATGAAGTGGTGCTGTTTTCTGCATTTTTGTTACTCTTCCCAGAAGAAATATTAAGCTCAAATTTTGAAATATGCTCAAAATGTTCCCCAATATATCAATTAGAACAAATTTGCATTTTTGAAACACATATTATAGCAGATCTGACTGTACAAACCAGATTATACCCAGAAGGAAGTGCTCAGTTCTGGTTACTATACTTTAGGAAGGAGACTGATAAACTGGGAAGCATGGAAAAGAGAGCAACAGGAATGGTGTATAACCTTGAGATTAAACCATACTGAGTTAGTTGAAGGAATTTTGGGGTGCTTCGATCGCAGAAGAGAAGAATTAGAAGGTAGTGGTTTTCAAGTGTTTGAAGGGCTCTCAAGAGGCAGAGGGAGCGCATTGTTCTTCTTGGCCTTGGAGGCCAGAAGGAGTACCCAAAGGTGGCTTGCAAAGTGGAAGATGCAGTCTTAATCCTAAGGGGGGAAATTTTGCCTTGCAATTCTTGCTATTCAAATATAACAAGGTAGAGGGTTCTCCCTCACTGGAGATCTTCAAGCAGAAACTAGATGATCATTTATTGGGTAAATTATGGTAGGGATTTGTATTCAAGTATAGGTTGGTCTGATTGACCACTAATGTGTCTGCATCTCTGAGACTATGATTCTAATCAGTCTAGATAAGTGCATAAACATAAAAGCTCATCACTAGGGCTTGATATTGTTTTGCTCCCCCCGCCCCATGAAACCATCTATTAAAATAAGAAGGGTGCTAGGGAAGAGGTTCCCTGAACCACCGAAATGGGATTATATGATACTGAATTACAAAGACATCTGAAATCATCTATTCTAACTCCCTTATTTGATAGAGCCTAAGAAGGTAAAATAACTTGCCCAAGGTCACACAATTAATAAACAGTGGAAAAGGATTCAAAGTTCATCTGGTTCCAAAATGGGTGTAAAAAGGAGCTGAAGGAGAATTGGCTTCATATATGTGTCTATGAAGCCATTTAGAAGTTTGAAGAAATAAGAAAAAACTCTATTTAAATTTTCTCGAATAAGCAATTGATGCATTTGAGCATAATTATCAGAAAAAACACATTGTTTAGCATACTTTATGTTAATGGGAGGCTAGGATGGCCCACTGTGCATAATTTAGCCAAACAATTGATACACAATTTTAATATATATATATGATTACTGCTACCCCCCCCAAAAAAAAAAACAACCCAACCCAAGACAAAACTCAAGAGAGATCATAATAGGCACACGTGAACTCTGAAGGCCTAATTACATCACGGGGGAGGATGAACAGGAGCTGCTGAACCAAGCAGAATGTGGGGGTAATTTGTATACAGGTAGTGTGGTTTTCCAGGTGCAGCAGCATGTGTGCGGGGATGGCGGGGCTGGGAGCTGAGGGTTTCCATCTGGGTTACGGAGTAAGCAGCTTGCCCAGATCACCTTCCTCAGCTCCAAAGGTAAAGTCCAGTCTCTGAGACAGCCTTCACCCCCTTCTCTCCCCTCCACATTAGCCTGATGAGAGGAAGAAGCAACACTTGTCCAAGCAAAGAAGACACCCAACTGGAGGGGGAAGAAAGACTCCTATTTCCTTAGCATTATAAAGTATATAAAATATTTTTCTGATAAAAGTTCATCTGGGTAGATGGTATAATTATTATTCTTATCTATCTTTTCTATCGGCAAATACTCAGACTTAAGAGAGAACAGAAGGGACTTGCTTAAGAATAGCTAGGTGGTTTCAGTTATAAGATTTGAACCAAGATCCCCTGAATTCATGTATAAAGTACTTTCCACTATAGTGTACTAATTATTTTGGGGATGTATGTGGTTTCATGGAAGACTAGTGGCTCTGGTAAGAGGACTTGCTGAGCCCTTTTCAGGACTATTCATCCACTTTGGCATTCATCTGCCACCCAGCCCTTACTCGTGGCCCCAAGAAGCTGTAGCAGGTATGGCAACCACATCCCATAAAATAGTTTTCAAAGATGGACTAAACCATGTTGAAAATAACTGACAGGTCTCAAACTCATCAATGAATTAAGGGAATGTCTAAGATGGTAAAGATGTCCCCTGGCAGGGCGGTCAGATGAAAACAATTCGTTCCAGTGGCCATAAAGGTGGGTGAAGCAGGCTCTGTGGAGCAGCCAGAGCTTGGTCAGACATCAAAGAAGTCAAGATCATCCATCACATCCCAGCTCAAACCTGATCATCCTAGGTTTTGCCTTACTCCTAGCTTCCATGACTCTGGAAGAGAAAGTACAGCTGACCACTTTTGCAACTGTGCCTCCCTTAAATCTAGTTTACGAATGAATCAAAAGACATCCCCAGTGCTGTCATCTGATCCTCTTCTACAAAGGACAAGATCAGCCATCTTTAAACCACAATAAAGTTCTGAATGGCCAACGTCACTTATGTGACTTGACCTTGAGCATGTCATTAAATCACCCTGTACCTCAGTTTTCTTTTCTGAAAAAATGAGAGGGTTAGACAAAATGACTACCGCCATTTTTCAGCTGGAAGTTTTATGAATGAGTGAAATTATGAATGAAAAACATTTATTAAGCAAATACAGTGAGTCAGCATTGTGATAAGTAGTGGGGATACAAAGACAAAAGCAGTGAAGAATGGTCCTGCCCACAAGAAGCTTATGTTCAAATAGGCAGAGAAACTATAGGGAAGTGGAATCTAGGGGGTCATATTTAGGTTTGTTAAAGCTGCAGGGATAGTGAATGGAGCCACAGAAGAGCACATTGACAAACCTTTTCTAGTAGCTTTGGATATACTGATTTGTTTGTGGATCTAGCTGGAAAGGAGTCAGGGAAGAAGAAGAGAGAACTAGAAAGTGGGAAGGAGTAAGGAAGGTTGGCTAGAATAGATAGTCTATCTAGGGGACACTCACCAATTGGATACTGGTGTCCCGTGTGAGCTAAAAGGGTTAAGTCTTCCAGAACAAGATCTATCCTCCTTAATGTACCAGATCCCTTCACTGTTTATGTAACTACACTCTATTTGAAGCAAAGGACTTTGAGCAGTTCAGTCATTTTAAAATTACGTATGACTCTGTGACACCATTTGGGGTTTTCTTGGCAATACTAGAGTGGTTTGCCATTTCTTTCTCCAGCGAAAAAGCTTAAAAACTTGCCTTGGATCACCCAGCTAAGTAAATGTCTGAGGCTGGATTTGAACTTGTGTGTTCCCTATTCTAACCCTGTGTTCTATCCACTATACCACCTAGCTGCCCAAATATATTAATTTCTTAAAACAGAGTGGAGAGCTTGTATATGAGTGGTCTTCAACTTGCTGGTGGACCCCAAGAAGCCATTTTCCAATGTGTATTGTGGTTTTTTAGCAGGCATGTTTGCCTTAGACTAGAAATTTCATAGCCCAGCTCCAGGCACATAGTAGGCTTTCAATAAATACTTACTATGCAATTAGGTCTCAAAATGGAGAGAGTATCAGACTACATTAGATTAGGATTCAGGAAGACCAGAGTTCTGTTCATGACTCAGATAATTGTAGCTATATGACTTTGGGCAAGTTATTTGATCTATGTCTGTCTCAGTTTCTCAGCTTTCATATATTTTTAAATTTATTTATTTTATCTATTATTTATTAATCATTTTATCATTAGCATCTACCTTATGGGGTGGATATGAGGAGCAAAGGAAACAAAACAATTAAAATGTTTTATAAAGCTTAAATGGACATATACTAGTTTTGTTTTAATTAACTGAAATAATTTAAAGGCAATATAGTGGAATGAGGACAGGATTATGAATGATTGGCAACTGACTTGGTATGTGGTGTGGGGCAATTCAAATAATCAATCAGTATTTATTAATCAATTACTACGTATTAAGCACTGTGCTAGGCTCTGGGTTAAAAGTTCCCATATCTGTAAAATGATAGGGCTCAACGGGATGGTATCTAAGTTTTCTTCAAGATTTAAAATCCTTTCTACTAACTTGGACAATTTAATGACCACTATGTTGATGAAGGGTCAGGAAAAACAATGTTTGCATGTGTCATGATTTTAGTAGATCATTTCAGCTTAATAACAAGGCTGTCTGTTATTTCACTTGTGTGGATCTTCTCTATTAACAGAGCTAAGACTTCTGATTCATTAGTAGATAGGGTTTAAGAGTTGCTGTGGCATCCATTAATGAATATGATAGTACAAAGGAGAAATATTTTTAGGGTATTTTGATATTTACAAGTGACAATGACAATGGACATCTATATAGTGTTCTAAACCTTACAAAAAATTTCCTGACAACCCAGAGTGATAGTTTAATTATTGTGATTGTCATTTGGAAGCTAAGATGGGGTAAATGATTTGTCCAGATTGAAAATAAAACCTATTAAGAATCTAAATTAAACCAAATCTCAGTAAAAAAAAAGAAAAGAAAGAAAAGAAACAGACCGAGACATAAATTACCAAAGAAGTGAACATTTCTGACCACATTTGCAGAATTGCAAATTACAAATGACCACAGGAAAATATACTTCAAATTGCTAACAGAGAAAAGCAAAACAATTTGGCGGTCTGAGTTCATATTATGTAAGTAGGAGACAAACAAAATTTTGTATGCTAAAAATTCAAAGAGGAAAAAAGATAAAGATAGCTACTGTTGAAGAATCTAGAAGGGAGGACTACTGATGCACTAGTTATGGAATTGTGTACTTTTTCAAGTGTTCTGGATTTCAGTTTTGAATTATGAGAGCAAAGTGATGATCTATACCCTTTGTCATAGTAATCCCACTATTGGACATGAAGCAAAAGAAGTAAATAAAGATCCAGTACACATTGACATATTAATTATAGTATTCTTTGTGACAGCAAAGAACTGGAAACAAAGTAAGTGCCCATTAGTTAGGGAATGGCTATACAAGCAGTGGCATGTCAGTGTAATGAAATATTACATGTTCAATAAGAAATAATGACTATAAGGAATTCAGAGAAATGTGGGAAGACTTGTTTAAACTGATGAAAGGCAAAATTAACAGAACCAAGAGAATTACTTAAACAATAACTACTACAGTATTGGACAGCTAGCTGGGTGATGCTGTGGATAGAGTTCAGTGTCTAAAGTCAAGAAGATTTCATACTAGTGAGTTCAAATCTGGCTTCAGACACTCATTAGGTGTGTAACCCTGGGCAAGTTACTTCACCCTGTTTGCCTCAGTTCATCATCTGTAAAATGAGCTGGAAAAGGAGGCAAACCACCAAAGTATCTTTGCCAAGAAAACCTCCAATAGGGTAATGAGGAGTAGAGATGGCTGAAATCATTGAACAACACAACAGTATTAACAAAACCACTAAAAGGAAATAAAAAACTGAGTGATTACAAAGCACAGAGAACAGAGTCAAACATATTTCCTTCTTCATTGTAGAAAGATGGGAAATTCCTATGACAGAATACTTATGTTGACCTGAAAAAATATAGAATTACCAATGTAGTTACAAGAATGAGTTTTTAATCAGGGGGGGGGGGGGAGATAACAATTGAGAAAAACACACAGCACCATAGCCCTGGGAGTATAATCTGGGGAGGCACATAGAATCGAACCATAGTACTGGGACTTATATTTTTTCAGGTCAAAACTGAATATGTCATCAGATTAAATCACTGAATCTGAGGGATCAGAGGGGTGGGAGGAGCAACATCCTAAGAATCTATCTATCCTATACTTGATAAGATATTCTCCTTAATGGTATTCAAACCTACTATAAGACAATCATTTCAAGGAACAAGGGTCAAATCATTGGCATGGCTTCTTGGGGACATAAGTACAAAAATCCAGCAGTTGAGGAATCCAGGGTCCTCCTTTATTTATAGTTCTAACCAGTAGAGAAGCATGGCCAACAGAGAGCCAAGGAAGCTTCATTCAAATGAAATCAAAGTTCTACCCTTGATGACTATTGTTTCTCTTCTATGGCTAAAGGTCATGTGTAGTCCATGTAGACATATTGAGATGTCATCAATAATCCAACTTGTACCCGAATAAGAAAGCTCTTTATGTTATACGTGGAAAGTAGTCATGTAGCTTTTGTTTGAAGAGACAGAACCTACTATTCCCCAAGGTGGTTCACACCAATTTAGGATAGTTCTAATTGTTAGGAAATTGCTTCCTAAATTCTGAACATTATGTTTTCTCTTAATTTGGCATAAGAAAGCAGTTGCTTTTTTTTAGTTGATTTATTTGCCTGCACACTCACATCGAGCCTGTAGTCCATTAAAACCTACAGAGTACAGGACTATAGGGTCATAGATTGAGGGCTTGAAGAGACCTTCAAGGCCATTCAATCAAAATCTCTTATTTTATAGATGAGGAAATTGAACCTCATCCATATTAGTTGACTTGCCATGGGGCACATAAATGATAAGAGCCTGAAATAGCATTTGAATCAGGGTCCTCCTGAGTCTAGGGCACTTTTCCTTATCCTGGATATTTTTCAGACAAACTATTGTTTAGACACAGATCCCTCATCTTGTGCTTGTGAAATGGATTTCTGAACCTAAATCCAAATTTTAAATATTTATCTCTCCTTATTTAATTTCTCCTAATTAAATTTGGTCCAAAGTTCTAAACTATCAAGATCTTTTTTGGTATTCTGATTCTGTTGTCCAATATATTAGCTGCTTCTCTGAAATTTGGGTCAACTGAAAATTGGATGAGCATGCCATCTATATTTTTATACATATCAGTGATAAAAATATTAGAAAACCTAAGGCTATGGACAGTTCCCTAGGGCCATTCCAGTAGAACAAGGGTGTCAAATTCAAATAGAAATGGGTAGGGGGCAGTAAATGATCCATAAGGATTCCTGTGGACCATATATTGACTTTAAAAAAACAACAAATTAACATTATCTATGTTTAATTGTATTTTTATTTGTTTTGTTAAATATTTCCCAATTAAATTTTAATCTGGTTTCTGTGGCACAGGAAGAAGAGAGCTAGTGCTTATTTTGACATCTCTCAGTAGAGAACTCTGCCCAAAGTGACACTGATATCAGGTTCATTTGAAAGTGCTATAAAATAGGAGATAGAATGTTAGACTTAGTGCCCAGCAGAAATGGGTTTGGCTATTCCAGTAGTCCTTTGTTTAGAAAAAAAATGAGAACACATAGTTCTAAATCTACCTAAACATTTGTTATATAGCCCACATATGTCTCCATCTTTTCTACAAGAATAGCATGAGGGATTTTGCCAAAGCTTTGCTAATATTTAGATGAGCTACATTCTTCTAATAACCAGTCCAGTAACCACGTCAAAAAAAAGAAATTCATTTAATTTTGCACGACCTGTTTTTGATGAAGCCATACTGACCTTTTGGGACTACCATTTTTTTCAAGATGTTCACTAACTATTCCTTTAATATTATGTTCTGGAATTTCACTGCTGATTGAAGTCCTATTTATTGGATTGCTGTTTATAGACTACAGTCTCTGGGAAAACTCAGATATTTTGCCCTTCTCTAATCTCATGGCTCTTCTCTACTGAGTTTCAGAGATCAAGGAGAAAGGCTCAACAATCACATCTGCTAGCTCTTTCAGTAACCTGGTATGTCATTCATCAGGACCTAGTGACTTGAACCCATCAAGGGCTGCAACATTGTCTCTTGTCATATGGCTGCAAATCAAGGAACATTGCAGCCCCATAAAAATCTAAATTTGAGGTGACCCAAAGGTTGATGGAAACACATGTGCTAGGCACAGGCAAGTTGCCAAACTTTGCCGATGATGAATTTCATGTGACAAATGGCATACAAAGAGATCACTGAGGATCAGTACTGTTGGGAAAGGGGAAGGGCTGGTCAAGTAGAAGGAGTCAGGGATAGCAGAGAATTCCATTGCGATATCAATATTAAGAAAACATGACCAGAAGAGGAAAAGCCATCCATCAAGTTGGGAAGATCCATTTTGGGAAGCTCAAATTTTTAGAAAGTTCTTCCTAACTCACCTGAAAGCTATCTCTCCATTGTCTTGCTCCTATTTCTTCCCTTTAGGGCCACTAAGTTCAAACCTAATTCCTCTTCCAAGGGAAAGTCCTTTAAATACTTGAGGACAGATAAGATATATGCTTTCCCTAAGTTTTCAGTTTCCCAAGATGAATACTTCTAGTTTTCTTCAGTCTTTCTTTATAAGAGAGTTAGGTACTCTCTGGACAGGATCTTCCCTCTTGGGTCTCACAAAACTCTTTGCACCTCTCTAATGCATCCATCATGTAATGTATGATCTAGTTATTTGTATTTATATCTTATCCCTCTCTTACATTGTGAGGTCCGTGAAGAAAGGGACAATGTTTTATTTCAACTTTTCATCTCTCCTAAAATTAGATGTTTAATAATAGCAATAATGAATGTTGAATAAATGACATGACTTCCAGTCTCCTCACTAGTCTTGGTCAACCTTCTCTCGACCTGCACCAGCTTGTCAATATTACTACTTAGAGGGACACCCAGACCAGGCCACACACTATGAAGAATTTTGTTATATATGGCATTCTACTAGGCATACTTAAAAGAGATTTGCAATATGTAGTCCTTGCCTTCCAGACACTTAAAATCGAGGTGTGGCAGCTGTTTTGTCCTTGAAATGAACCAGTTCAACTTAAAATGCAAAGTCAACTTTTCAGAGAAGGGATTTCATATGCAGAAAAAGACATTGACCAGATGAGCAGCTAGTCAAGGACTGGACAGTAAGCTCAGACTCTAACCCTAGACTCTAGGCAATCCCTTCTAGAGAATTCAGGTAGGCAAGAAAATATGTGGACTAAGTATCAGTACAGACTGAAGACACGGATCCAAAAGTGATTGCTTTTCCTTCACCAACACAATGCTTTTGAGAGACAGAAAGGCATATCACTCAATCCTGGAATCATTTATTAAACTTCTACTATGTGCCCGTCAATGTCCTAGGTAATGTGAATACAAAGATAAAAAATGAAACAATTTCTCCTCTCAAAGAATTCATATTCTATAGGCAGAGAAAGGAAAGAAAGGTAATACAGATTTATTAAGAGTCTCCTATGTGTTGGACACTGTTCTCAGTGCTTTATGACCTATCAACTGATTCTTGAAACAACTCTGGGGAGAACATGTTATAATTATCTCCATTTTATAGCTAAGGAAACTGAGGCAAGTAACTTGGCTAGGATCACATAATTAGTAAACATCTATGACTGGATTATAACTCAGATCTTCCTGACTCTAAGATCTAGTACTTTATTTATTGGGCCACATAGCTGCCTCTAGCAAAAAGAACCCTAGACTTAGACTAAGTGAGGACCTGTGTTCCAATCCTAGTTCTTATGTTTAATAAATATGTGACCAAAGCAAGTAATTTCTCTTCCCTGGGCCTTAGTGACTAACTTTAAAAATGGATGGATTCATCAAAGGGAATTTTCTACTCAGATGTCTGTGACTTCATGTCTCATCTGTGTCAGCCTTGGTTTAGAACTTCATAAAGTTTTGGTCTGTTGATGTGGATATCAATAATAGCTATTTTGTGTGACCCTGGGCAAGTCATTTAACCCCTACTGCCTGACCTTTACCACTCTTCTGCTTTAGAACCAATACCCAGTATTGATTCTAAGTCAGAAGGTAAGAGCTTAAAAAATAATAGTAAAAGTAATAATGATGATGATGATGATGATGATGATGATAGCCATGCCTCAGTGAAGTAGAACAGCAGAATAGGTAGAGGGTCAACCACTAAGCCAGAAAGACCCAGCCAAGGTTTGAGTGCTATCTCTGACACAAAGCTAATAAGTGTCTGATCCAAGATGGAAAGTCCAGATCTTCTCCTTCCAATGTCTTGGATGTCTGGAGTTTGGGCACCATTTGGAAATGCCAAGGGATAGGAGACAGAATACTGGACTTAGTGTTCAGCAGAAATGGGTTTGAAATCTACCTCGGATATGTCCTTTGTGACTTGGGCAAGTCTTTAAAATTCCTCAAGCCTCAATTTCCCTAGCTGTACGATTTCACATCTCAAAATGTGGCTGTGAGAGTCACATGGAATAATGTATTTAAGGCTCTTTGCAAACCTTTTCAATTGCTATTGAAATGTCAGTTAATATCACCTGAGCACACTGACAGTTCAGGATATGCAATTGCTGTATAAGGAGGAAGAGGAGGAGGAAGAGGAGGAGGCAGAGGGAGGGAGAGGAGATGGTAGCTCTTTCTTTTATCAGCCTGAAACTTTGATTCATTATTTATGACTCGAAAAGTCCTGGGGCCACAGGATTGTCAGCATTCAAAGCTGTTTTAATTTGTGCTGTAATTCTTTCTAGTGCTTTTGGGGATTGACACTGTCTCCAAAACAGGCATTGGGGAGAATCAGATTAAAAAGAAGAAAACAAAACAAAATGGGAAGGGGGGGGAGGGGAGAATCCCAGTCCAGGCATTTTGGTTCTCCTCCCACAAATTCTTCCTGGGAAGATCTTTGTAAAACCCTCTGTTCATTGGCACGGCTAGCTTATGATTAACTGCACTTGAGAGCAACAACTTGCATATGTGGTTAATTTACTCTAAATTTCCATGTGCATTATAACACTAATGATCACTAATAATAGACAAACCCCCATTTTATTGAGTAAGTAATTTGCGACATTATGATTTTTATCATGCGAATAGGATCAGGATGACCAATTTACACTGGGCAGAGGAGGGAGATAAATAACCAAGGAGCCTGGCTCCCCAGCAGCCTGCCCCAGTGCTCCTCTCTTCTCCTCAAAATGATATGGATTGATTGGGGAACCAACGGGTTCTGCTGGCAGTGAATGTGGAAAGTCAATACAGTTCCATGGAAGGTCAGAGGGGGGAAGTGAGCTTCGCTCGGCCAGAAAAGTGCTTTGGCCATGTGACCAGGCTGCGGAACTCTAGCCTCAAACATTCCCTCTTCAGCTACTGCCCAAAAAGGCAAGGAGGGGCAAGCCTCAGTGCCCAGCCAGTCTTAAGCTTATATATAGATAATATATATAAAACTACCCACCCAGGAATATATCTTAAATATATTAATTAATAAATAAAAGATATTTAAGATATATATATATACATATATATATATATATATATGTACTTAAGATATATTTCTGGGTGGGTAGTTTGATCCTAACAATAACAGCTCCCATAATATGCAGCTGTCTTCCCAAGTTTACAATTTGTTTTTCCTCCCAACAGCCTGGGAGATAGATAGTCCAAGTGTCATCATTCCCCTCTGGCCCAGAAGGGAGAAGTGACTTACCCAGAGTCATTCTGTCAGAGAGCTCTGGAAGGAGGAGAGAGCTTCAGAATGGCATAGACTTGGATAGAGAAGGGACTGTTGTTGGCCTGAGTTGCTTGTATTTCCCTGAAGCCTCAGCTCTTTGTCAGTTCTGTAATCACTGGTTACAAGCATTTTCCAATGCTTGCCATTCTTATCTACTCACTCCCAGAAGAGGGCTTAAGACCAGGGTGAAATTATAGACTCTCTCCCATTTATCTGGTCTTCTGAAATAAGCTCCTGCTAGATCATAGCATCTAAAGGACCTTAGAGATCACTTATTACTATTCTTCCATTTTACAGATGAGGAAACTGAGGCCTAGTAGCTTGGACTAGGTGTCAGCAATTCAGTGTGAGAGCTGGAATTCAAGTCCAGGACTTATTCCACTACACTGTAGTACCTCTCAGGCTTGATGTGTTAGCAAGTAGCAGAGCCTTCCTGCCTTTATTCTCTCTTCATTACAATTCATCTATCACACACTGCCAGAATGCACTTCTTTATGATGAACATATAGAGTCAAATCATTCCTTTGCTCAAAAATCTCCAGTGGTTTTCTATTCCCTATCAAGTCAAGTTCAAACTCTTCCGCCTGGCATTTAAGAACCTCTGCCATCTGGCACCATGCTGCATTTTCAACCTGCTCTCCTACTACATTACACCACATGCTCTATACTCCAGTCAGGCTATAAAACCATTTCCCTCTTCCTTGACTCTGTCTTGTGCCTTCATGCCTCTGTACCCACTACCCGGAAAGTCTTGCTTCCCAGTGTTGCCCACTGAACTCCTACTCATCCTTTGAAACCCCACTGAAATGCTACCTCCTCCCAAGAAACATTGCACAGTCCTCCCAGCCACAGACCCCGGAAGATGCTGTTTGCTCTGCTCATCGTATTACTGTTGAAATACTGTTTATTTTAGCTATCAAGGTTTGTGTCTTTGTCTGCCCAACTCTCCTGTTGTTCCATGAGAGTAGGCAGAGTTTTGTTTTATGAAAACGCTGGGCCTCCTCCACAAGCTACCATAATACTCTGCATGAAGGCACAGGTAGGGTTAGGATATGTGTCATACCAAAGAAATGCAGCCTGAAGTGACACTGAATCTGCCTTGTCACCTGTCTATGTTGCAGTGACATTTCTTCAAGAAAGCATTTATTAAGTACCTACTATGTACAAGGAACTGAGCTATAAAGATAAAAATAACAGTCCCTACCCTCAAGGAGCTTACCTTCCATTGGTGGGGGAGAGAGGGGGACATGACAGATAGGCAGAGAAGCATAATGCAAGAGAGGTGATGATAGGGACAAAGGAGAAGTTCAGACAAAGAGCTCGTAGACTATTTTAGCAAGGAATAATGTACTTCATTATGTCTGTTTCTGACAACATCTCCAATTGACCAGAGACATTTAACATTCTGCTCCTCTTCTCCAAAGTGCTAGCCATTATCCTCCAACCCTGCATCTCTCCCCCTTCCCTGGCCCCTGCTAACGAGCTTGTCATCTTCTGCAAACTTAATGAGTGCAATCTCTTTTCCATCATCCAGATCACTAATGAGCCTATTGAAAAACTCTGGGCTATGGACTGACCAGGGAAGAATATCCCACCTCAGGAAGAACGAGATAATATACTGTGATAAAAATAGTCACTCAGAAAACAAGCATTTATTAAATGCCTATGACTAAATAAAATGGGTAGGTATTTAAGAAATGCCCAATAAAAGAATAATCTGTCAGTTGCTATCATCCACGGAGGGCTCCCTGAAGGAGGCAGGTTTAGAAGGGATGAAGACAAAAATCTTTCCGTAAAGAGATTAGGAATGGAGTATGTCAAGGAGGAATTTTGGGTTTTCTTAGTCTGGATTTGTGATTTCATGGTTATAGAAGATTTAAAATTTCATGAAATCTCCTCTATCAACTGTAAACAGCAACTAGTAAATGACTTTTTTTAATTGAAAATTTTTATTTCATTAATTAATTTAGAATATTTTCCCAAGGTTACATGATTCATGTTCTTTCCCTCTCCTCTTCCCCCCCCCAGCCAACATGCAATTCCATTGGGTTTTACATGTGTCATTGATCAAGACCTATTTCCATATTATTGATAATTGCACTAGGATGATCATTTAGAGTAAATGACTTGGTTTTGAAAGTTTCTCAGGGGCACTGTCAAGCTAAATGACAAACGCAAAGTACTAAGGAAGAAATTAAATAAATTTCTCCACTTATAGCATTTTTCCAATTCCTTAATTTACAAATATTTGATAACAGTGTTGATCTATAGTAGAGCAGCATTAGATTTTTAAAAAAACTTTAAACTTTTGTAAAATGGTTTACATACATCTTGATCCTTACCACAATCCCATGAGGTAGGCACTGTTATTATCCATGTTTAATCAGTGAGCTAACTGAATCAGAGAGAGGTTAAATAAATGATTTGGAATTTCAACCCAGGTCTTCCAAACTCCAAGTCCAGGGCTCTAAACACTGTCTCAGAAATTCTGGGGGGAAAAATCAAGGGTCATAATTTGCCTAAGAAAAAGGAGGTAAAATAGTTATTTAAAATCCTTAACCTTCTATCTAACAACTCTTAAGACAGAAGGGCAAGGACTAGGCAAACAAGGCTAAATGACTTACTCAGGGTCATATGGCTAGGAAGTGTTTGAGGTCAGATTGGAAATGAGGGTCCTCTTGACTTTAGGCCAGATGCTCTATCCATTATGCTACCTAGCTGTCCCCATAATTATATTGAACAAGAAAGAATATGAGCATCTTGGATTTTGTCCTTGTTTTTTTAAGAACACAAATTACTAAATATGTTGAGGGCCATAGATGCCAATGTTAGAATTAGATGGGTCTTTGGAGCATAGAATATCAGAACAGGAAAGATCCTCAGAGCAAAGAACAGCAAATGTCAGAAAAAGAAGCAGAGAGAACAATTTGTGAATGGAGTTCAGATGAGGGAAGTTACTTGCCCAAGGCCATATTACTGTGCAGGTACATGGGACCAGAAATTCAAGTTTCTTCATTCCATTTCAGTGCACCTTCCTGTACATCACAATGTGACTCAGGAAGATGGCAAGAATGTTCATTGCCAGTCAGTCACATGATGCTGCAAAGTACTGTTCCATTAAAGCACTGGACCCAGCACCTATACCTTAAAAATATATTTATTTCAGCATTTCCTGAGTGAAAAGAACTGTACTACTGAATCTAGAAAGTTTTTTCATTGCTCCATTGAGATATAAGGATTGAATTTAGTCTTCCTAGTGTACTTCTGTGACTCAGTCACTCTCCTCAAAAATTGTCAGTGTTTCATAGGGTAAAATGCAAATTTCTATCTGGCCTTCAAGGCTCTTCAGTTTAGTTCCCCAATTGATCTTTCCTGCCTTCTTTAATACCACTTCCTTTTACATATTCTGTACTCTAATGTGGGAGAAACACTTGCCACCCTCTGCAGTAAAAGACAGATTCTTCCTTCCTCCATCCCTCCCTTCCTTCTTTCCTTCTTCCTTCCTCCCTTCCTCTCTTTCTCCCTCCCTCCATTCCTTCCTTCCTTCCTTCTTTCCTTCTTTCCTTCCTTCCTTCTTTCCTTCTTTCCTTCCTTCCTTCTTTCCTTCCTTCCTTCCTTCCTTCCTTCCTTCCTTCTTTCCTTCCTTCCTTCTTTCCTTCCTTCCTTCCTTCCTTCCTTCCTTCCTTCCTTCCTTCCTTCCTTCCCTCCTTCCTTTCTTCCTTCCTCCCTTCCTTCTTTCCTTCCTTCCTCCCCTCTTTCTATATTTTTAAGCAATTTGCCCAAGGTCGTGCAGCTGGGAAGTGTCTGAAGCCAGATTTGTACCCAGGTCCTTATGACTCCAGGAAAGGTGCTCTAGCTACTACATTAGCAATTACTCTCCCTATATGGACCTCATTTGAGAAACAAGATGGTGTAGGATGATCTCTTTCAGGATTAAACTGTAACTGCCACATCACCTAAAGCCTCAATATCTTTGTTCATACTTTTGCCTGGAATCTCAGCTCCCTCCTTCCCCCATACCATCCACATCTGTTTAAACTAGAGGTTCTTCTTCTAGAGTCTATGAGCTTTTTAAAAAAGGTATATTTTGATAACCATTTCAATGTAATTGATTTTCTTTGTAATTCTATGTGTTTCCTGCATTTTAAAACATTATCCTTAGAAGGGGTCTGTAGGCTTCATTAGACTGCCAAAGGGGTCCATGAGACAAAATGTTTAATCCTACTCATCCTTCTGGGTCCATGAAGCCTTTCCTTCCTAATTTTGCCCCCAACCCCAACTGGGAATGATTCCCCCCTCATTTGATCTCAAAGTATTTTATATTAGTCTTACCATATATTATATTCTTGGTTACATTATAGCTACGTGTACATGTCTAATATCTCCCTACACCAAGCTCTCTGAACAGAAAAAAGAAAGTTTTGTTTTTGTTTTTTACCCCTCATTCTCCCATTAAAAAACATTTGTAAAATACAACTGAATTGGCTCTGAAAGAATGTGCATCCACCCCACAAAGAATTTAGGGCCCTGCTCTGCTACTGTGCATGGGTGCATGCTGGGTATGGGGTTTGCTTTTCCTTCTCTAAATCCTGATTCCAGGTTAAAAGAAAGCTGAATACTGAGTAAAATCAAATTGGCAACCAAAGCTCCCTCTCCCCTGGCAAAAGACAAGAAAATACTGCTTGGTTTGTCATTGTGACCTTAATTCCTCTGATTCCTGCAACAAGTGTGTCACTTCAGAAGCACAGTCCTCCCTGAGGCTGGAGCTTAGCCTCTCACCAGCTCCTCGGGGGGCCTCCAAGTCCTGGCCACTCTGGGCTCTTCTGAGGATTGAGGGCCTTGAGACCTTTGGTCCCTGTGGACTTGCTCTTCAGAAGGAGGCATTCCAAGGCAGCAGCTGTCAGCTGGTCTAGTCAGAGCAAGGCCTCTCACACCTGGACTCCCACAGGGTTACAACACTGTCCAAGTAATTCTAGTCATCTGCAGAGCCAGGATTGTTGTGCATTCAGAAAACCTCCCCCCCTCCCCATCTCCATATATGCATGATTATTCACTGAAATAGAGGCCCAGAGGGGGTGGCTAAGAGGCTCAGTGGATAGAAAGCCAGGCCTGGAGAACAAGAGGTCCTGAGTTTAAATGTGGCCTCAAACACTTCCTAGCTGTGTGACCCTGGGCAAGTCACTTTTGTCTTAATTCTAAGATGAAAAGTAAGGGTTTGAGAGAGAGAGAGAGAGAGAGAGGGGGGGGGGGACGGAGGGAGGGAGGGAGGAAGGAAGGAAGGAAGGAAGGGAGGGAGGGAGGGAGGGAGGGAGGGAGAGTCTCAGAGAACTCCCCAGGATGACAGAGCAAACAAAGTTAAGATCTCAATCCCAATAGTAAAAGTTCAGAATAAAATACTGGGCAGAGATGTAGTTTAAGTGCCAGCAGGGATGAAAAACCACCAGAATCATAGATCTTCCAGAAGTTAGGGATTGAAGGGGTCTGTGAGACCCCAAAGTCCAAACTTTCTCTTTTACAGAAAAAGAAAAGAATCCCAGATCTGGAGAAATAATTTGACATACTTGTATCCAAGGGGACAACAATGACTTAAACCAAATTTCATGGGATGTTAGGCTTTAGAGCTACAATGGATCTTTGAGACCTCCTAGTTTGACCCCTTCATTTTATGGAGATGTTCAAATGCTCAGGACTGACCATGCCATTTGTCTACTTAAGGTGCTTTAGGTGATTCCTCATTGCCTCTAGAATAAATGAAAAACTCGTAGGTTGGCACTGAAAATCCTTCATAATCCAATACCAATAAATCTTGACAGATCAATTTCATATCACTCCCTCTCACCTATTACATTCCATTCAAAGTGGGCTATTGAAGTGCTCACCTTCTACTGTATTCCATTTCTGGCCTCCATGCTTTTGCATTTTCACTCTCAATTCTTGGAATCCCTAAATCTCTAGGCTCACCTCTGGAAGCCTCTCCTAAAAATCCTTTTCTGATCCCCCTAGGGCTTTACCAATCCCCAATTTTTTGTTGTTCAGTTGTTTCAGCCATGTTTTGAGATCTCATTTTGAGATTTTCTTAGCAAAGATAATGGAGTGGTTTGCCATTTAACAGATGACGGACTGAAGCAAATAGGGTTAAGTGACTTGCCCAGAGTCACACAGTTAGTAAATGTCTAAGGCCAGGTTTGAACTCATGATAATGTCTTCCTGACTCCAGGATGGACAGTCTTATCAGCTACAGCTGCCTATGACCCCAAATTACTTTGTATTGTGCAAAATATACTTTGTATCTTTTTTCTTTCCAGAAGAATGCAAGATCTAAGGGTAGCTACTGTTACCTTTTTCTCTCTGTATCACCCATACCTAATGTCAGACATACAATAGACATGATGAAATCCTTCTGAAACAAAGCAAAATCAAACCCAGAATGGAGAAATTACTTCCCCAAGAGCAAAGACTTAGAACTTCCCACAGCCAGAATCTGAACCCAGGTCTCTGGACTTCAAATATAGTTCTCTTCCTTCTTCAATGATTCCATCTCTCCTGATTCCTAGACTGCTCTTTTAGATAGAGATCTAAAACAAAGCAGCCACTTGAATTTATTTGAAGTAATTATGGTAATTCTGAAAATGGGAGTCAAATGAAATCCAATCTCAAATTCAAGAACCCCAACCTGGGTCTTAATAGCAGCCACATTATTTAAATACTAAACATTCCCTTGGTGGCAGGTAACAATGCTATTAGTCTTGGAAAAATGGAATTAAAATTCACTTGACTTTTAGAAATGTGTGGCTGTAGGAATCAGGAATAAAAATGCAGTAAATCATGACTTTTGCAGATAATTTAGGATTACTTTCTATGAAGGCTACCTATTTATTAGCCATTTAGATCATATAATCAGTAGTGTTCTTTGCTCTCTCAGTTTGCTCTGAGTTTACACCTCCCATGGCTTATGGGATAAACAACAAACATCTGATTCTGGGATTCAATGGATATTCTCTAAGCCAAGTTCTAGATTCACATCCTAGCTTTCCATTATACTAAATTGGCTAATGGTATACTAGCATAGTTCCTGGAATTTTAGTAGCAATCTGTCTGTCTGTCTATCATCTACCTGTCTGTCTGTCTAACAGAAAGAACACTGAACAGGGAAAACAATGTCATAACAATGGATTTGGAATCAGAGATTTGGGGCTCAAAGGATCGATTTGCCATTTATTACCTATGTGACTTTTGGAAATTTCTCTGACCCTTAGTGGACCTCAGTTTACCTTTCTGTACAATGAGGAGGTTAGATAAAAAGATCTCTAACTTTACCTTGCCTTCCATCTTTAAATCTGCTTACCTTTTTTTAAATTTTCTTTTAGAATTCAAATACTTAGGATTGACCCTTAATTTTATTACTTACAGCATCAGGTGACTCTGAACAAGTCACTTAGTCTCTCTGTGCCTCAGTTTCTTCTTTTGGAAAATGGAGACTATGACACATCCATTTTCTCTCTCACAGTGTTACTGTAGGAAATATGCTTTACAGGTTGTAAAAACTCTTTCCTATTGTAATTGTTGATGATAATACCATCCTTGTCTTTTCTGATATGTCTTTAAATAAGAAAATGAATGGTAAGTTTATGTGAATAATCTTCGGCTCCAATAAGAAAAAGAAATATTGACATCTTGTCCATGCAGTACACTAGGTGCCAGTCAGAGAGTGCAGGTGGGTAACTGGCTCCCCGCATAGGGAGAAGACAACCCTGAGGAGAAGGGAGCTTTTGAACAGTCTACAGCTTCCTTCTAATATCTAATCTGAATTTATTGCTGTGGAGGGAGGCTGAGAGAATGCTAAAGAGGATTCCGCACTGGGGAACTGGCAGCTATTACAGCTCAGTTGCCATCTCGTGTTAATTAGCTTCTCCTCGCTATGCAGGGGGAGAACCATGCCAGGAACAAAACTCCGCAAACCCTCTGCTTTTGAGAATGAAGATCCTGAATTCTGAGTAGCAGCTGATCTTCTTTCTCATTGACAGATCCGGCAGATGAGGGGAAATGACATTCGGGATGAACCCTTAACTCTGGTCACTGGGTTGTGCTCAGGAAAAATGGGAAGATTGACTGGCTGTGAGCTCCTGTCATGAAAACAAAACCAGCTCTGGAGAGCACGTCATGCAATGACGTTTGACCTGACCATGAACCGGACTGACAAGGTGCAGTGGAGGGGGTACTTAAAGGTCGTCAGTGGCTTCTTAATTGCTAACTCTGATGACATTTTCTCAGGCCTCGTGTACCTTAACCTTTTTACAGCATTTGACACTGATGACCAGCCCCTCCATCTGGATTCTCTCTCCTTACCTGGCTTCCACGGCACTCTTCTCTTCTGCTTCAGGTCTCATATGCCTCAACACTCTTTCTCCGTATCCCTTGAAAATCTGTCATCCTTTTCCTGTCCTGTAAGTGTGGGTATCTCCCCGCCCCCACTCTCTGCCCTAGACCCTTCTTTCTCTAGAACAGGGCTTCTTAAATTCGTTTTGTGCCCTGGATCCCTTTGGCAGTTTGGTGAAACCCATGGCGCCCTTCTCCCAATGATGTTTTTACGTAGGATTCAAAGAAAATAAATGATATTGAATACAATTGTCATTATGTGGTTTAGAGAAAAAAATAGGCTCATGGACCTAGGTTAAGAATCCCTACTCCAGATATACTATCTCTGGGTGATTTTATGTGTTCCCTTGACTTCAATTATTACCTCTCTACAGAGGAACTCCAAATCTCTATGTTGGGGGTATATAGGCGGCTCAGTGGATTGAGAGCCAGACCTAGAGACAGGAGGTCCTGCCTTCAAATCTGGTCTCTAATACTTCCTAGCTGTGTGACCCTGGGCAAGTCACTTAACCCCATTGCCTAGCCCTTACTGATCTTCTACCTTGGAACCAATATACAGTATTGATTCTAAGACAGAAGGTAAAGGTTTTTTGTTGTTGTTGTTTTTAATCTCTATATCTAACCCACAGCATTTTCCCGAGATCAAGTTCACATCTCCAAATTGCCTATGGTTCATTTCTAACTGTAATACCCCAAAAGATAGAATTTACTGGCTTTTCCCCATGACTTCCTCTTATCTCTACTCCCCTAATCACTTAGTTTTAAAATCTTAGGGCCATTTAAAAATATTCATGCTCTCAGACCACTCCCACCCAATTAGTTGCCATATTCACCTTCACAACCTTATTCACACCCCTGGCCTCCACACCACTCATGGGGCCACAATTGTAGTTTAAGGTCTTTATCACCTTGCATGTGCACTATTCCAATAACTTTCCAAATAGCTTTTCTACCTCCAATCAGACGGCTCTCCAATCTAACCTTTCTATAACTCTCCTGACAATCTTTCTAATGTGCAGGTCTGACCAGGGCACTGCCCTGTTCAAAAATCTTCAGGGGCTCCCTAGCTCCTTCAGGATGAAATGTAAACTTCTCAGCTCAGAATTTAACACCCATCACCATCTGACACCAGTCTAGCTGTCCAACCTTATATCAAATGCTCTACCCATTTGCTACTTCATGCTAATTAGTATATCTTCTTTATGAAAGAAAGAATGGCAGAAGGAAGAAAAAGAAAAGCCAGATTCTAGATTCTTCTTGTCTACTCTATAGCGAATGAAAAAGAATTTGCTCTCTATCATTCATGTTCCATTTCATCTTATCTCAATACTTTTGCTGGGCATACCTCAATACCTCTACTGGGAATAATCCGTCCTTTTCTCCAAACCCTGCTTGTTATATTCCACACATCCTTCAAGACTCAATTATTACCTTCTCCATGGATCCATACCCCAGAAGTAAGTGATTTTTGCTTCCTCTCAAATTCCCATAGCATCCTCTTTGTACCTATTTTTTTTTTATTTTAGCCAATTGTGGTTACATCTTTTCCCTGTCTGACTCCCTTCCCCAAATAGAATGGAAGCTCCTTGAGGGCAGGAACTAAGCCTGAATCAATATAACACAAAGCACCGTGTTTTGCATAGTTTTGCACAGGGTTAACTAGAACAAAAATTAATTGAATCTTTGATGCAAAGAACTATTTCTATGGAATTGAATGAAAGGGAATAGGCAGTAAGCATCCCTTTTTTCCTCTGCTTTCTATCAAGAACAGAGAAATCTTGAGACTGAGATGTTCTTCATAGGCTCCTGCCCTTCCACAGGTATAGCACTGAAGGAGCTGGGCCAAAAAAATCTTGGAAGGAGTAGAGCATGTCATTAATAATGCAGCAAATACAGACATTTATATGGGAATCAAATGGCAATATTTCTATGGGACAAGACTTGGCTCCAAATTGCAGGATGAACACTAAGGAGATTTCTGTTAAAGAAAATATGTTCCTTTAGTTTTTTCAGCAAAGAGAAACATACACAGACAGATGGGTTTTTAACTAGCATTTTTACAGTATATTGGCAAATAAGAGATAGGGTAGAGAGAGAGTGCACAAAAAATGGAAAGAGTACTGGCCTGCAAAATGGGAGATCTGGGGAAAAGTCCAGGTAGGTCACACTGTCACATTTGCTCTGTGTGTAGACAAATCACTCCCCTTCTTTGAGTCTCAGTTTCCCCATATGTAAAATGAGAATGTTGGCATGCATAAGAATAGCTAACATCTGTCTAGAAATTTAAGGGTTACAAAACAAAAACAAAACACTTTAATCTTCACAGAAGTAAGTAGTAAACATATTAGCATCCCCATTTTACAGATGAGCAGATGGAGACATTGGTAAATGACTTGCCCATGGTCTTCCAACTAAATCAGAGACAGATTTTCAAATGCTCTTCTCTTGACTCTCAGTCCAGAGCTCTTTTCACCATCAGGCACTGACTCTAACTCTAACATATTATGATTCTTGGAGCTTATGTCTTGACTGGCAACTTGCTACGTCCTTAAGTATATAGGTTGCAACCTCCTCCCCTCCCCACTGTAGAATGGAAACTCCTCAAGTGCAAGGCCTCTTTCCCATTCTGTTTTGTATCCTTAGCACCCAGCAAAGTGCCTAGCACACAGCAGGGCCTTCATAAATGCTTGTTGAATTTAACTGAGTTGTAGATGAGGAAAATGAGAGATGAAAAGACTTTCCCACAGAAATGAGGACTGTCTTTTTTATATATGTATAACCTATATGCCAAGCAGAGTGCCTTGAAAATAAGGAAGTAATTAATATTGGCTGAATCGAATTAAAAAAATCATTAAGTACCTAGTCCTCCCTTCCTTACTCAGCAATAGGAGAAATAGTTTAATAAAATAAAAAGATTTGATAAGACAAAATTCCAGCCCTCATGGGGCTTATAGTTTTAGACACAGATAATAATCACATGCAATATGTAGGTATATTAGGGATGTGCAAAGGGCTTACCAAATGTGGGACAGAGAAAGCAAATTGGGGAAGTTATAGGTAGTAAGTCACCTGATTGTCTTTAGAATGAAATATCTGTGAGCCAGATGATAACATGGTGAATACAAAAAGATGGCAGACATGTGAGGAGTGGCATTAAAAAAAGTCACCATGGTTGTGCATGACTGGGAAAATCTGATTGGTCCTGACTTGATGGGCTCCCTCAGTGTCACACCAATAGTGGTCGTTGATATTCGAGACTCTGGAGCACAATAAATTGATCCATTATGGATGGATTTAAAGATGACATAAGGAAGAATCACTTAAGAGAAGAAGAGATGGAGAGGCTGCAGTCTGTTACTATAGGCAATGTCCCATATTGACAAAGGAACACATCTTTGAGGTTCTCCCAGAAAGTAGAGTTCCTTCACCATAAGAGTGTGGTATCTTCAAACTAAAAAAATTATCTGTGCCGATGGTGAAATCTGGGGCCAGAATAATGGTGATAACACATGTCTCTCAAAGGGTTTGAGGAGCATGTAAACAAAGCAGAGAGGTGCGAAAAAGCTTTGAGAAAATGCTTCCTGTAATCTAAGGGTTTGAATACAATTCCATTATTTATGTAATTCTATCAGCACACACCGAATGGATGTCAGAAAAATTATTGTCATTACTAATAATGGTGTTTTTCATTTATCTAGAGTGCCTTTCTCTGAGACAGTGAAGTATTTTTACACAAGGCATGGAGCTTTTTAGAAAAATTAATGCTCAAAATATCTCTCCTAGAAAGTGCCTGGATAATGTTATAGATAGGAAAACAGGGTGCAAGAAGATTAATGTAAAAGATGTCACGGGTTCAGAATAAAATGCATGCCACTCATGGGCTCAGATAGTAGATGACACTGTGTGGTGGACACATAACAAAAATCAGACTGTAGTTGGACCTAATGATTCTTTTTGCTATTTTCTGCCCTAAAAGGAATCAAGAAGAATCTTGAGAATTTGTCCTTGCCTGTGGCATTCAGCATTGCTTTTTACTTGGAGTAAAGACCCAAATGGCAGTCTTAGTCAATTTATAGATGACAAGAAGCTAAGAGGGACAAGAAACACTGGATGACAGAAAGTATCCCAAAAGATCTCAATGGGCTAGACAAATGTGATGAACCTGATAAGATGAAATTTAATAGGGATGATAATAAAACCCAATATTTGGTGTCAAATACAACTGCCCAATTATAGGATGGGAGAGTGTAGCTTGACAATATTTTCTATGACAATGACTTGGAGTGGGGACAGCGGGGTCTTACTGGACTGTTATTATAAATCTCATGCAAAGGGAGACTAAATTAACTGAGGCAAAATGCCCAAAGAAAATGAGGCGATTGCCTCGTTGTCCTGTGCCTTTGTTTGGGGTGTCACATTTTAGGAAAGGTGATTGGCAATCTGTAACATGTTCAGAGAAGGATGATCAAGATGATAAGAGAAATAGAAATCATGTCCTATTTTGAGTGGTTGAAGGAAGTGGTGATTTTAGACTGGAGAAGAGAATGCTTAGGAGAAAAATAATAGTTGCCTTTAATTATGTCAGGAAAGAGGAAAGGGGAAGTGAAAACAGGGAACTGGGTTCTAATCCAATTTTTGTGCTTCCAATTCTCATCGGTAAAATCCTTCATTCAGGCTATGTGACCTAAAGGGACACTATTTGGAAGAGGGATGAGCCTTGTTCTGCCTCACCTTAGAAAGCATAAGTAGGAGCAGTAGGTGAAAGTTTTAGAAGGGTAGATTTCAGCTTGATGAAATGGAAAAAAAAAAAGTCCTTTCAATCATAAGCATTCAAAAATGGAATCACCTGCCTTATGAAGCAATGAGTTCACCATTATTTCAGGTATCCAGGCAGGGGTGTCTGGCAGAAGGGATTCCTATTGGGGTAGAGACTGTCTTAGATACCTTCTGAGATCGTTTCCAACTCTGAGTTTCTTTGATTCTGATTCCTACTATCTCCATGGTTGGGGCTCTAAGTGCCTGCCACTTGGCTTATTCTTGGTAATTAATGGCCAGACAACTAGATAAGTGACATGGCTCAGTGGATAGAATGCTGGCCCTGAAGTCTCAGAGTAGCTGTGTAAGCCCTGGACATGTTACTTAGTCCTGTTTGCCTTAGTTTCCTCATCTCCAAAATGAGCTGGAGGACATGGAGAACCCCTCCAGCATCTTTGCCAAGAAAATGCCAAAAGACTAACCCACAACAATAGCAGGCACCAAGTCATTTAGCCTGTTTGCCTCAGTTTCCTGAACTGAAAAATGAATATAACAAAAGTACTTACCTGCCAGGGCTGTTGTAAAAATCAAATATTAGTCAATAGCACATGGCATGGGGCCTGGCACATAGTAGATGCTCTACAAATGTGTCCCCTTCTCCTTCCCTCTATACCCTGTGATACTGATTTTGGGTCTTTTCCTTCTTTAGGAAGTACTTGCCTAAGATAGGTTTGCTTGCTGATAGACTAACTGGGGCTGCCATTGCATGAATCCATCAAAGAAAGCTATAATTCCACCTCAGCAAATTGTTAAATGTTCAATTATGTATATATATACATAAATACTTAAGTGCCACAATTTATGCGTAGAAGATAAGCTTAATTTCCTTTACTTTGGTCCAAAATTTTCTCAGTCCCTCCCTGACCCATTATCCTAGGGGTATCCTTACAATCCCCCATTCCTCTGAGACTAGCATTTATAGACCTATCAATATATTTCAAGCACCAAAGTGTTCCATGGCCAATTAGTTTGGGAAACACTGATCTATTGAAAACATAACCACTTGCTTCCTATTTAAAAATGAACCGAACACCTGATCTGTCCAGGACATACAAATAGTGTCCCTGGTAATGCAGAGGGTTCTTCAGGGCAGATCCTTCTTACAGGAACCCAGCTTGAGAGAGGAGTTATTGATCCGACCTCCCTCTGTGAATTGGGGCACCACAAGGCAGAGAATAATGGTTGGCACAGATTCTGTTCCTTTGGGGCAAAGTCTTTGGAGGGACTTTACCCTGTCACAGCTAATGGGATAGTCTATGAGTGCCAAAGAATAACACAGGGAGAGCTTTGGGAAGAAGGGGCATAAAAAACTTGTTCGAGTGTTGATCGTCTGGGGGCCCACTAAGAAAAAATACCGAAAAAGACATTTGTCAGAGAGTTTTTTCAGGAGATCTACATGCTTTAGAAAGATGGAAAAATCTAATAAAGAAGTAATGAAGTCACTTTAAAAATGGAGAGAATGATTAAAGTTTTCCTAAGTAATACAAAACCATTATGATATCCTGGCAGACATACATTTTTAAACAATGGCGATAATAATGGAAAATTAGACTTCATTACTTATTTATTCATAAAGTTCTGGTTAACACTGAGCTCCATTTATAACAGATCATAGTTATAAACAGCATCTTTTGATGGATGCTCTTTTTTTGGTCGCACGGTGTCCGAAATGACTATGTGAATTGGTTGGTTCATAGAATTTGCTCTCCTTAAAATATAATCAAGGAAAAATGGAGGGAGGGGATGAGTGATAAGAATCACACTGGGAGTTACCCAATGTTATTAATTGTATTCTTGAGAATATGACACTGTGTGAAAGTTATAGAGAGGTTGTTAGCTCCATAAGAAATAGGATGATAAGAAAGAAGACTGATCCTCAGGGGAGTTAATACCCCAAACTGAGCACATTCTTGACCATTCAACTTTTATTTATTTTTTTAAACCCTTACCTTCCCATCTTGGAATCATTACTGTGTGTTGGTTCCAAGGCAGAAGAGCAGTAAGGGCTAGGTAATCGGGGTTAAGTGACTTGCCCAGGGTCACACAGCTGGGAAGTGTCTGAGGCCAGATTTGAACGTAGGACCTTTCATCTCTAGGCTTGACTCTCAATCTACTGAATTACCCAGTTGCCCCCAACCATTCAGCTTTTAGCCAAAATATGGTGACAGGGGTGGTATTTTGGTTATAATGTGTTAACAACTTAAGTGAAAAATGATGCAGGCTAGACTAATGCTTGTATGGGGTACAATTTTATATTCCATTTGGAATTCTGATTCTGATTTTTTTTATACAGTGGGAATTTGAAAGTAGAAAAAAAATGTTTGATGAAGCCCCAATCTTTATACTTAGGGAAGATCAAAAAACCTAATAAAATCTCTGTGAATTTATAATTGAAGTACCTGGAAGCTCTAAAAGAAAATAATAAAGATACAAAATCTTGTTGAAAAGCAAAATTAAATCCACAAATGCCTAAAACTTTGAAGGACAAATAGTTTTACACTGTAGTTGGTAATATGTAAATCTTCTATAAAAATACAGTCCAACAAATATTGAAAAAACATTTTTGAATCTTGTTTTGCATCAGGGTTAGTGTTAGCTAGCTCTATTTTAGACATATATTTTCCATTCTGGAATATGTTCTGAATTTTTCAGACTTCAGTTCTAGTTTAGTCAAATAAATTACTTAAATGCTACACCCTTTTTCACGGTGTAGAGAAAACTATGTGACACTGAAAAGTTTTTTCTTTCTTTTTTGGCTCCACTTTCCATTTCTAGATCTACTTTTAACTTAAAAAGTAAGAAACTTCTAGTTTTCTTATAGAAGCCCAGAGATGTAGAACCAACAAAACTCAGCTGTTGGGGGTTGGGACAAAGGTCTCATACTGGATCCATGGCCATGCCATGGCAAGACAGAAAGGCCAGAGGTAAAGAGTGCCAAACTCTGACACCTAGAAAGAGAGTTTAGAACAATAGATCATAGAAACCACAATATTGTTAGGATGATTACCTGAACTGTTATACTTTCTACAATGGTGAATCTGGATGATTCTGAAAGGATGGCAAGTTTGAGAGTGATGTAGACAATGTCAGACCATCTATCATTCAACCAGCAGAAGCGTCTTCTCCACAAACAATATGCCTTCTGGAACCCATTAGGGATATGCGATTGGTTACGATGAATGGCCTCACCTTACCCTCTCATTTCAGCTCCATAATATAGAGAATTCTTTTTTTTTTTAAACCCTTACCTTCCGTCTTGGAGTCAGTACTGTGTATTGGCTCCAAGGCAGAAGAGTGGTAAGGGCTAGGCAATGGGGGTCAAGTGACTTGCCCAGGGTCACACAGCTGGGAAGTGGCTGAAGCCAGATTTGAACCTAGGACCTCCCGTCTCTAGGACTGGTTCTCAATCCACTGTGCTACCCAGCTGCCCCCAGTATAGAGAATTCTTAAAAATAGAACAGTTCAACATTGGAGAAATCTAGATAATAACTAATGAGCTCTTCACCACTGAATGTATTCCCAAGCCTAGATTTGTTAGGAATGTTACAAAGGAGGATTCGTATTTCTTGGAGAGTGTGGGGGAGGTGGTATAAGTGGACAAGTCCTTTAATATCCCTCAGCCTCTGTTTCCTCATCTGTAACATGAGAGTATTGGATTAGGCCGTCTTTAGAGTTCCTTCCAGATCTAGATCTAAAATCTCTAATATGGAGCTTAGTTTATCAACTGGTCGATTGATCTGTGTAGCTCTGTCTATTATTCACAAAGGATTAAATAGTTTTCATGGTGTTTTGGAAAATGCAGAGCATTTATCTGAGGCTTACCTGATTGGCTCTGCCTGTTGTGCTCCTTTCTTTTCTGAACTTACTGTCTCTCAGACAATCAATACCATCAACAAGGATTTTTACTATGACCTAAGTAATATAATAACCACCAAAGACTGAAAGACAAAAAATCTAAAGTTTCTTGTCATCAAGGAATGTACATTCTACTTGAAGGAACAAGAGGTAAACATCTAAGTAAATTCAGAATATAAATGAGGTGAATAATCAGAGGTAATCAGAGACAGGGGCAGGAGGTGTTTAGCTGCTAGAGGATATAGAAAGGTCTCACACAGTGGATAGTGGTTGAGCTCCGTTTTGAAGGGAGATAGGGATTCTGTGAAATGAAGGGGAGAAAGGAGTGGAGAACAGCCTATACAAAGACCCTGAGACAGGACATGGAATGTTATATGTGACCAACAGCAAGTCAGTCCTTAGCTAGGACATCCTCATCACCATTCAAAGGAGATTCCCTGGATAGCTTGGGTGGATGAAACAAATGGCATCTGCTTAGGGCAACTGGCTTTCCACTGGGTTGGGTGTCTATTTTAGGCTACCATTTGCCTGTGGTATGACTCAAGGCCAAGGCTAGTACATTCACTCCTCCTTCAGTGGATACCTCACCATTTAAGTCTTCTGTACTACAAATGTACAACACGTCAGGCACCGTGAAGGGCCAGATATAGTAGTAAGGTAGGGCAAGTGGAGAGAGATACACACTTAGTGAAATGTGAGACCTAGTGAGAATGTAGTAGACTTCAGGTCAGACCTGGGTTGTGTGATCTTGGCCAAGCTCCTTCCTCTTTCTAGGCCTCAGTTTCCTCATTTGCATCCTGACACACTTGGAGGAAGTGGCTCTTTCTGAGGCTCCTTCCAATTATGACATTCTTTGTTGTAAGATCCCTTCAAGTTCTACTATTCTGTGATTCCAGTAATTTTTTCTTTGTTGAGATAGCTCTAGAACAAGCACGTTCCCAACAGCCAACATCTTCCCACAATCAGGCACCTGTCATCCCTCTTCATACTCACACCCCTACATCCCAGCAAATGAAGACTTGTAAAACTCTGTTTCTTCTGGATCTGTTGAGTCAGACCGGTATCAGAGAGGGAGTAGTGGAAGGGATCTTTGGCATTAGGCTCCTTTGAACACTGAGAAACATAATCATTTAAACTGCAAAGTATAACTAGAATAACCACTTTTTGAGTCTATAATTCTTTACATTTTTGTACCCTAGACCGCTTTGGCAGTCTGAGGAAATCTGTGGATCTCCTCTCAGATTAATGGTTTTAAATATATTAAATAAAATGCATAGGACTAAAAAGAAAACTAATTTAATTACAATACAATTGTCAAAATATTTTTTAAAAAAACAATATTCATAGACCCCACGTCAGGAACTCCTGCCCTAAGAGATGTCTCTTGGCTATGTTCCCAGTAATAACAATAACAATGATAATTATATTTTTTAAAATGTATATTTAGATAATGATTTAAGGTTTATGAAGGATTTCCCTTATAAAATCTTGTGAGTTATCACGGTCATTTTGCAAGTGAGAAAAATGAAGCAAACACAGAGGTGTCAAATAACTTGGCTCACACTACTTTAGAGCTGAAAGGGTTGGGGGTCAGGACTGTACAAGTCTTGTGGACTTCAAGGCCAATGTTCTTTGTACTTTCCTACCCTCTCTTTTATGACTTGTTGAAGATGTATGTCATATGTTCTAGAAGCAAATATCCTTCCAAAAAAGAAGGCACCTAAAACTGACCATAATACCTCTGAGGGTGGCCTGACTAGGTCAGAGAATAAAGGGACTAGCTATCCTAGGTAGTGCAGTAGATAGAGCATCAGTCCTCATCTTCCTGAATTGAGATCTGGCCTTGGACACTTAACTTGCTGTGATACCCTGGGCAAATCAGTTATCCCTCTTTTACTCAGTTTCCTCATCTATAAAATGAGAAGGAAATGGCAACCCAAAAATCCAGTATCTTTGTTGAGAAAATTCCAATGGGGGGCCAATGAAGAGGGCATGTAAAAGGTTTTGGCCCTCCCTTCATACCAAAGAAACAGTCTCAATTAGTCTCAATTTTTTCTTTGTTATTTATGGGGTGTTTACAGGGGGGAAACGTATACTTATGATATTAAAAGATAAAACATGTTGACATTATGTAACAGTATACATATATTTGATACATAACTGAATTTCTAACTTTTTTGGTGTCATCTGCTGTGTGCATATCATTTGCAGCATCCACACAACTCCCCTCAAATTCCCATTTAATTTTATATGCCAACCTATGATATATTGAAAGCATGATGGGGAAAATTACAATTCTTGTTTCTCTTTCAACAATTATGGCTCCTCTGACTTGACCAGTTATATGGATAGCAGCAGAATATTTAGAGAAAGATGAGATCTAATCCAACCCCATCATTTTACATCCAGTTTTTTTTTTTTTTTTAGGAAAGTGACTTGCTCAAAACCACTCAAGTAATAAATAACAGAGCTAAAATTCAAATCCAGATCCTTTGACTTCAAAATTGGGCCTCTCTGCAATATGCCATCCTGTTTTCCAGTAGCATTTGAAGGAAACAGGTCCTAGGGTGCAGAACGGGTCCTCTGAGAAAAATATTCCTGGGGAGCTATTTAGTAAATTACCTAAAAAGCTAATGAAATTTCTCACTTGTTCCCCCACCAAAAAGTGTCCAGTGAACACCCACATGTCAGCTTTGCTATGAGCTTAAATGTGTCCTTGAGTCTCATGTTTTATATCAGACAGAGAAGAGGAATGTATGCTTAGATAAATGATGGTTAACATTTATCTGTCATTTTAAAGTTTGCAAAGGTTTACAATGAACCTATGAGATAAGCATTATTTTCTTCTAATCTTTATTCTAATATAGGTATTATTATCTTTATTTTACAAAGGAGGAAACTGAGGTTCAGGGAGATGAAATGATCCCCCCCATAGTCCAACAGTCAGAAAGTAACAAAAAGAACTCAAATTCAGGCCTCCTAAGTCCAAATCTAGGACTGTTTCCCTGAGCCCATGCTACTGCCGGACTTATGCAGAGGTATAACAAGCAGGTATACATTACATCACTGGTAGGTTTCAGGGCTCTGGGCTTGCATCCAAGAACTTGAAATGCCAGATTTAGAACTGGGGGTCAGAGACAGGATGACATCAGCTGAGTTTCTTCACCTCTCTCATCATGTGAGACTCAGCACCCCCTAAATCCCTCTGATGTCTACAGCTCAGCAGTCCTGCTGTGTCTAATGCTGCATGGCCAGAGTCCCTTCCTATGACCTGTTTAGTTGTATGTTGTCTCCCCCATTAGAATGCAAGCTTCTTAAAGGCAGGGCGATTTTTTTTTGGCCTTTCCTGCTTCGTTTCTGGCACATGGTGGGCACTTATTAAATGTTTGTTGACTAGCTGATTAAATAATTATTGCTCAAGGAAAAATGTTCATGACTTTTCCACTGGAAGTCCTAGGTACTGTTAATACATGACTGACGAAAAGAAGTATAACGTCCATCAGGAGGAGATGAGGGTCCACTGCTTGGGTCCTATATTCAAGCCTGGATATCATATTCAAAGAAGGATACTGAGAAACTGCCAGTGATGTCAAACTCAAAGAGAAACAGATACCTGAAGGTGGCATATTAACTAAGAAAACCACAAATTAACATTAACTATGTTGTACAGCATTATTTGTCTATTATTGTTATCTATATTATATTGCATTGTTGGGGCATCTGTATGGCACAGTGGATAGAGAGAGGATCAGAAAGACCCTAGTTCAAATCTAGCCTCTGACCCTTGTTAGTTGTGTGACCCTGGGCGAGTCACTTAACCCTTCTCAGTTTTCTCATCTGTAAAATGAGCTAGAGACAGAAATGACAAGCTACTCTAGTATCTTTGCCAAGAAAACCCCAACTAGGGTCACAAAGAGTTGGACATGACTGAGAGGACTGAATAACAACAGCAACATTGCATTGTTTCATATATATTTTAAGCATTTCCCAATTACATTTTAATCTGGTTCAGGTTGCATTTGAAGTTCTGTGGGTCAGACTCCGAAATATACACATTAAGAAGAAAATGCCATGTGGTAAGGGGACTACAGTTTATGTCATACAAGGACTGGCTAAAGGAATTCAAAAACTTACTCTGGAGAAGAAAAGGCTTGGTAGAGAGTGGGGTGGTGAGTACGTTTGCTATTTTCAAGTATCTGGAGAATGGTTATGAGGAAAAAAGATTAGATGTGTCCTCCCTAGACCCTGAGGGCAGTGAAAAGAGAAATTTCAAGAAACTCAAGAGAAATTCAAGGAGTAAAAGATGACTTTCATCTTGGGTTAGAGCAAGGATGTTATGTGTGCGTATAGGGCTGGAGGAGCAAAGGTGGGAAATTCACTTTTAATGAAGAGTCTGACATATGGAAAACACCCTCTAAATGAGAATGGTCCTAAAGTAGAATAGGCTATCTGGGGAAGTGGCGCGTTCCTCTTTTCTACCAGTCTTCCAAGAGATTATATAGGACCACTTGTTGGGGATGATTGTAGAAAGGATTCCTGCTCAGTTTAGCCTCCTAGATAAACCCTGAGGTCCATTCCAGCTCTAAAACTTTGTGAATCTATGAAAGCCACTGAATGGTCCTGTTGCCATTGCTGGCTAGAGAATTGTACTGTGTATACCAGTTGGCTTCAGTACTCACTGTGGTGCTCCAATCCCTCCCATCAGTGCTTATCATGTAGCACAGACCAGCCCCCCCAATTATGTGAATTCCATTGCAAGGAACACTTGTAATTAAAACTGGGAACTGACATCCTACAAGGATGGTCCCTTTCCCAGTCCTCTTTGTCCTGCAAGATATTATTGGAAAGGGAATGAACAATTGTCTGGAACATATGCTTAGGACTATAATGGGACTCAGCTCCTCACAGAATAGGCTACAAAAGGGCAGAGGGACAAAATTTAAAGGAGACAGCTTTATTTACTAGGTACTGGAGCCATGTTCAAAAAAATAACACAATATATAGACAAGCACCTCGCCTTTGTTTGAGGACCTCCATCCAAGGCAGTCCATTCTACTTTAGAGTAGCTTTGATTATTAGGAAGTTGATGCCCAAAGCTCTTACTTTTGAGAATGAAAAAAATGGCAACAGCTTCTTTCTCATCTTAAGGAAAGGTATAGATCCACTGCTACCCAATAGGACTACAGAGATCAAAGGAAGTTGGGAACCAAGCAACTAACTACATGGCAGACTTGATAGCCATACCACATAGTCCTAGTCAAAATCTGACTCATTCCACAATTGCTAAAACTTTGGAGTTAAAAGTATTCAAATAAGTATGTATTCAAATAAATCAATCTCACATTGATTGTTGGTTTCAGATTCAGAATCATAAAAAGAATTCAAGATAACTATCCATGCAGGAGGGGAAAAGCATCCATGAAGAATACTCATTGCTCAGATGATGATTTGCCGTTAGGTGAATGAATCTGGCCAAATGTGATCTGTACTTTAGAGGAATACTGTGGATGGCCATAAGCGTTTTGTTGAAAAAGTAGTGGAATTCCGTGAAGAGCTTAACAAGGTCATCTAAACTATGTCAACATGTTTCTTTTTAAGTTTTATTTAATTAATTTAAAACATTTTTCCATGGTTACAAGATTCATGTTCTTTCCCTACTCTCCCCCAAACCCCACTCCTCTAGCTGACACACAATTCCTCTGGGTCGACATGTTTCTTGATAAGCAATGACTTGAATGAGAAGGTGAAGCAAGGGTGGTGAAGACTATATTGGAAAATCGTGGTCCAGGATCAAGAAATCAAAGAGCATGAAGGATTGTGTATTACTCAGAAGTCCCATGCCTGTTCAAGATGAATACCTTCTTTAATAAGAGTCAGGAGGTACCATATTCAGCAAGCACTGAACTACATTAGAACAAATGAAATTCACTACATCTTAACTGACAGGAAATGCCTAGTTATGGATGTAGCAGGCAGCTCAGGTTCACAGATGCACCAGTACTGGGTCATGGTCACAACAAGGGACAAAATAAACATCAAATTAGAAGAAAGGATAAAGGTGAGAAGAAACTTTGTTCAATTATAGCAACGTCAATGCATCTAGAATCAGAGACAGGAGATGGATTATAAAAATGTTATATTGGTCCTTTTGAGATTTTTAAATTTTTAAAAGAGGAAGGAAGGACTTTAGTGATTTAGGTTGAAACTTCAAGGAGGATTTATGGAAAGTCATGAATAAGAACTATACAGAGAATGAGAAGACATAGAAGGACTATAATCTGGACAGAAAAGTGAGAACTCAGACCAACAGGATCATGGATCCAACAAAGAAATGTTATTTCAAATTCTGTTCTTAATACTCTCAAAGATTTCTTTCTCTCTTTCATAAACACACTGCTATATCTGTGACATCATCTGTAGTGATAAATAACAGAATGATTCTAGTATTATACACACAAACACATATAAACACACACTCACCATTCTGGATATTAGATATAGATATGTCTATGTCTACATATTGATATATCTCTAAGATAGTATCCAGAATAGTGAATAAGACTCTCTGTATGACCCTCTGTAGAGAATCTGTAGGAACACATGAGGGCAAAAGCTACACAGGATGAGAAGGCATGGATAGGGTGAAAATGGTACTAAAAGAATAAATATTCACCTCACTGAGAACACAGATCTATCAGAATAAATTCTGAGTATCATACCACAAAGGAGACACAAACACACACACACACACACACACACACACACACACAAGCACACAAGCACACACACACACACTTAATGTCCAACTCTTTTCCAGAGTAGATAGACAGCTTGGGATGTACATGGGAAAACTACAAGAACTAACAAGAGTAGGTAAAAAGAATACTGTCTGTATTCAGTAGAAAATTCCACTGCTTAAAGGTCAGATTTCTAGTCCCTTTTTTATAGGATAGAATCATCCATCATTCTATTCCTATTTGCTATTCTGTCTATCCAATAGGTACTAATTCAACAACTTCACTGAATCTCAAATCCCAGACTTCCAAATCTGGAAAAGATTTTAGAATACAGAACATGCAGTGTTGAGGGAAAAGGCACAACAACAAAATCAAAGATGGTGTGCTCAGCTTAGAAGTAGTCTTAGAACAGAACTATTCTGAGATCTGGAAGAGAAACAGAATGGCAATTTAAGAAAAGATCTTAGAGATGATTTAGTTCAGTTTCCTCATTTTAGAGAGGGGGAACTCTGAACGTTCAGATAAAGCCAGAGACTTGTCCCTTATCCGATTATTTTCATATATTCAAAATGCTGCCAGAAAATAGAATTGGATTTTTAGGGTAAAAATCAGATAATTTGTAATAATTTTGCTTTACAGAAAAATTTCTTTAAGTTATCACAATGAAACGTGACTAAAGCTATGATAGAAATATAAACATTTTTGGAAAACAAATAGATTCAAATATCTTCCATTTGGAGGTGAGATAAAAAAAGAGGAAAATCTTAATTATATGCAAAGGCAGAACTGCTGTTGCTGACTGATTCTATGTCCAACATATTTGGCTATAAATGAATAATCCAGCACAAGATTTCCCAGCAGCCACCACTGGAAGAGGATTTGGAAAATCTTTCACACTTGACCCAAGCCAGGGATTCCCTAAAGCAGACCACTTTTTCCCAGATCGAGACCTCTCCCCTGCCAGCTGAGAGGCCTAACAGCAGAGCCAGGAAAATGAGGAGATCTCTCAGCTCCCCAGTGGCCACAGTGGAATTGACAGCCTCCAAATTACTGCCTGAAAAGCATATCACATGCCATCTGACAACAGAATGAGAGGAAAAATCCTTACAGATTGTGTAACATCATCTTTCTCTCTCAAGGGACCCCATGTTTTAGTCTTACATGCCATTGGTCCCAGAAGCCAAATGAAAAATATGCGATTACAAACACCTGGGAGGGGGGAAGAAAATGGACCCAACCCTTCCCAATGTATTAGGCAATTTGGCTAAAATCATAAGAAATGAGATCTTAAAAATGACAAATGAACTTGCGATTGCTTTGCTTCAGGGAACTCCCATCTGATTTCAGATCAGTTTGTGAAGATTAATCCACACCATGTGAGACGATATTCCCCTCCCTACAGCCATCAGGCCCAATCACAGCTCCAAGCTTTAACCCCTAGAACATGAGGGAAGAGGACCCTGGGCCATTTGGAGAAAAAAATAATAATAGAGGTGGTTAGAGCCTATGCAAATATGAAGTGGGGTCTCTGTGATGACCTTGCCAGAGGCTTCTGAGGTTTGAATTTCCTCCTGAGGGTCTGCCTTTTGCACAAGGAAAAATATAAAACAAAGAGAAGAAAAAAATATGCCCTCTCTAGGGAAGGTAAAAGAGTCATCAGAGCTGGGGAAAGGCACACTTGGAGAACACTTCTATTTGAGTCGGAAATATCACAGCGCTGCTCATTCCTCCTGAGCCGAGGATGACGGTAAATCAGATACCAGCAAGGGAAGGCGGCAGCTTTTTATTGAGGACAAGAAGGCCAAGGCTCTAAGGTCTGGTTCTCTATGCAGGATGGTGGTGTTTAAACCCAGTACCCCCCACTTTGGGGCATGTCTTTGGCAACTTACCCTTTTGCCTCCTCCCATTTCCCCCTACTCACAGGAGAAAAATAATGGGGCAGTTTTGAGAAAGCCCCTGGATTTGGAGCCCAGATATCTGGAATCGAATATAGATTTACAACTATTTAGTTGTAGACTCTTGGACAAATCTTTCCTCTGGAGTTTAGTTTTCACCACTGTAAAATAAGGGGGCAAGCCCAATCCCTTCCAGGTCTCAAGGCTATAATCTTGCAAACACCAGGCACTGACCAACAGAGGGAAGGCGGGAGTGAGGAGGGATGGTAACATTTACATCAACAACAGAAGGCCATCCATGGCAGGAAGAGGATTGATCTCAGGGGCAAGGGATAAAGGTGCCCTTGGATGTGTGATTGACTGCCCCACCTCGCCCAGCATCCTTCTTCTTTTGGTGAGTTTTCGGGGGCTTCCATTTTGGAGATGAGCCCAGTTTCATTTCCTTCCTAGTTGTGCTTCTGACTCTCAGAACATCGCCACCATCACTCAGCTGTCTTCTCCCCCTGGAGCATCCCCTCAACGTGCCAGGGCCCTTTTCCTATAGTTCTTCCAAACTTCACCATTATTCCCCACTTTTCACCTCCCTTTTATGTAGTGCCTTCTCCAGTGTGAATGTAAGCTAGTTGAGGGCAGGGACTATCTTTCTTTTCCTTTGCATTTGTGTCCCTAATGCTTAACACTGTACCTGGCACATAGAATGCACTTAAAAAATGCTTGTTGCCTCTACCTATCAACCAGAGCACTCTACACATATCTAATAGCAGCACTAGTAAAACACCTATCTCCAGCAGCACATTTCTGTTCCTTTATTTCTATTTCCAAGTGGCAACACACTTTCCAAACAACTCTGTATGGCAGGTAGAGGAAGTACAAGCATCCCCTTTTGACAAGAAGGGATCCATTATCTTCTTGGTGTGAATTGTCCCTTTGATCTTACTTAGGACTCTCCCCATTGGAGTGATTGTTGTCTGTCTTCCCATAAATCCCCCGTAGAGGATGTCCTCAATGCACCGGAGGCCTTTCTCCTCTTCAGCCCTTAACCTTTTGTGGGCACCAGTACAGCAATCCTGGAACCATTTCTAGTTATTATCTCTTACCTTTGCCAAATAATCAGCCCACCTAATTTTCTAGGTGCAAAGACGTTCTCCACTTGACAGAGGACAAAACTAAGACTGAGGTCATCTGCAGAAGGTAAGCAATGGTGCCAGGATTCAAATGGAGGTCTCCAGACACCAGAGTCAAATGTTCTTTCCATAATAGTATATATCCAGTTTTAGTACATAATGAAAGGTCTCCTGGTATTCAATTAGGCATTAGGAGAGTTGGTTTTTTTTTTATTCTTTTAGGTCAAGAAGATATTTTTGCAAACCTCTGATACAAAATGTCCTATCTCCCTGTCTTCTGCTTTGAGAAGATTATAACTGGAAGAATCCTCAGAGGCCATCAATTCAAATTTCTTATATTTTAAAGAACATGAAACCAAGGTCCAGAGGGTTTAAGTGACTTGCAAAGGTTATACAAATAAAATAAGTATTAGATATGGAATTTGAACCCAGGGTCCCCCAACTCCAGAGCCAATGGTCTTTCTACTATACTTTTTCTCCTCTTCTCCTCTCATCTATTTTCTCTTTTATCTTCCCTCTGCCCATCTTCCTTTCATTCTTTCTTCCCCTCTCCCTCTCCTCTCTTCCTACAGTTTTGAAGTACTAACCAAACTTTATACCTCTAGCAGAGCCTGGGGGTCAGTTAGGGAAACAAAGACGAGTAAAAATAAAACAGGGTACCTGACCTCATGGACAGCTAGGTGGCACGGTGGATAGAGCACCTTAATCTGGAGTTGGGAGGACCTGAGTTCAAATATTGCCTCAGTTTATTTATCTGTAAAATGAGCTGGAAAAGGAAATGGAAAACCACTTTTGTAGCTTAACCAAGAAAATCTCAAAGGGGGCCATGAAGAGTTAAACATGACTGAAAATGGCTGAACAACAAATGGGCCTTATAATCAAATGGGCATCTGGGGCAAGTTAGAAATATGAAGGAGAGATTGAGACAGAGTGTATGAGTGACTTAAGGAAGTTAAAGTCACTTCCAACTCAGAGATGATGGAAGGCCTCCTAAAGAAGATGATACCCAAGTTGGGCTTTGAAAGAGGGTTTCTGCAGGTGGAAATGGGGCCAGAAGACACTCCAAGGGAAGGACAGAAAGAGCAAGGGGAGGAGAGTTAGGTGAAGGACAAGAGTGTGCCATGCTGCTAGCAAGGAAAGCTAGAGCCATACTCTGGAGGGCCTCGAATGCCAAGCTATGGTGCCTGTGCTTTGTTTGGCATGCACTGAGAACTGCAAACTAAAGGTGAAATAGTCAAAACAGGAAGGTCTTTGACATCTGTAATATGGGAGTCAACTTTCCTTTTCCATAATGTTTCCTGTTTTCTTTAAGAAGCTGTAAGCAGAATAATGTAGAGGAAAAAACATTTGGAGCCAAAAGAGCTAGATTAATTTCTGACTCTGCTCCTTCTTGCTTGTGTGATCTTGGGAAAATAACTTTGCTTATCTGGGCCTCTGTCTCCTCCTCTGTAAGGTGAATAGGTTGGATGCCTGTGGTCGCTGGAACTCAGAAACTATGGTTCCAGCGTCGTGTTTAGCTGGAATTCAAATCTTATTCATCCACGTAAGTGATCTAGCAAAGGCTCTTCTGCCACCTGCCTGGGGATGTCAGATGAGTAGACATCCTCTGCAGATGCCGGTGGCCATTGACACCATTGCCTCTCAGCCAATTCTATCAATCCAATCCATTTAAATAGGGCAGCTCTTGTTTGCAATCAAGTTAAAACCTGTTTAATGGGGACTAAGTCTACTGCTGCAGTGGGATAATTGCATTCATGCAAGAGAGCTGACTCATGGTCTGGCTTCTCCTCCCTGCTTTAGAGGACAGGGCCATTTTGAGAATGTCGTTTTTGCTGGCACATTACCCAATCTTGGCTCCAACACCTTAGCCCAGGCTCAGCTCCGGGCTCTCCTCAGGCAGCAGGGTTTTGCTCTTGTTGTTCAGTTGTTGCAGCAGTTGTGTCTGACTCTTTGTGACCCCATTTGTGACTCTCCCTCCCTCCCTCCCTCCCTCCCTTCCTTCCTTCCTTCCTTCCTTCCTTCCTTCCTTCCTTCCTTCCTTCCTTCCTTCCTTCCTTCCTTCCTTCCTTCCTTCCTTCCTTCCTTCCTTCCTTCCTTCCTTCCTCCCTCCCTTCCTTCCTTTCTTCCTTTCTTCCTTCCTTCCTTCTTTTTCTCTCCCTGTTTTATGAAGGCTACAAATGTAGCAGCCATTCAAGGATCTGGCCCCACTGCTGATGTGCACCGTAGCTTTGCCCTGCTCCATTTAGGATGTGGACTGGTTCCTGCTGTGGCTCAGAGTGCCTAGAAATCAAGCATTCAAGCAATACCCCGGCTTCAGTCTTCTGGTAGCAGTCATGTGTCTTACAGCAACCTTTATTTTATCAGAATGTACCTAGTAGCAGTCTACTGCTGGGTCTAAGAGTCTGCACTAAATTAAATTAATCAAGAACTTTCACAGTTTATCAAAGAAATGTTTTAAATGAATTAGTTATTCATGTGGTTAATTATTTTCTCAGTTCCTCAGTTTCTAAGGTCCCTTCTCAGTCATAGTTGTCTTTGTTGCTCTAGGACTCTAGTCTGTGAACACGTCAACTCTTCTGGCAAAATCTATAAGGGATCATCTTAGCTAGACCTCCCAGGACAAACTATCTAGGCTTCTTGGCCCCTCCACATTCTTGCTCTGGGGCTGAACAAGAATGCAAAGACCCCGGGTCCCCTATTTTCTCAGCTTTATGCTTAAACTAATTTGAAGGGGAAAGCAGCTTCTTACTGAAACATAAAGGTTGAGATCAAGCTGTGGAATGAAGCAAAAGACAATTACAAATAAAAATTTGCCAAGGTGGCCGGGCATAACAGGAGCTAAGGAAAATGTAAGTCTTGCTGAGCCTTTTTATTGCATTAGATAGGGAAAGGCTTTAATTTGAGGCTAAATATAAAATGAAAGCACACACACACACACACACACACACACACACACACACACACACACACACACACACAGCTGCACTTTCAAATATTTCCCAAACACACTGAAGAGTCCAAGATGGACAAAGCCCTCATCTCATACCAGGACAAACAGAAGTTGAGGCACACCAAATGAATGATGTTCCCAAGGCTTTTTAGAGGGTAGGCAAATGCACAGACAGGGAGGACCTCCAGAGAGTCTGTGGACTAACCAGGCTCCACAGCCAAATGTCCTCCTTCACTCAGTGCCAAGAGCCTAATGCAAACCAGGGGAGTGTGAGAGACCTCAGCCAACGCTAACACTCTTTGCCTTCCTCCACAGGCCCCTTCTGCCACCACCTACTTCTGGGGCAGATGGAAAGCTATAAAAACAGAGAAAGAATCCTGATGTGAAGTCTGTCTAATGATTCAGAAGCTCCAGTCTCTTAACTGCCTATTGGCAGCTTACCCATCCTTTGAGGCCCACCTCAAATGCCACCTATTCTATCAAATGTTCCCTGTGATCTGTGGTGTCAGGAATGATCCTTCCTTCCTCAGACTCCCCATGGTATTGGGAATGCCTTTATCTTATTCAATTCTGCATTTTTCTTGTAGGAGATGGGATATCCATATTTATATTTTATCTCCTCTTTAAGCTCCAGGAGGGCAGGCACTACGTTTTAATTACTTTTCTATCTCCCAAGTACTGAAATAATTCACTAAACATAGTGGGGAAATAGCAAATGGCTCTTGTTTCATGGTTCACTCCTTTAATCCCAGGAAAATTGGTCTCTTCACCATTCCCAATACACAACATTCTTTCTTCAGTCTTCATTGCTTTGTAGCATTGGGCCCCCATGTCTGGAATGCACTCCTTCCTCAGAGAATCCTTCACTTCCTTTAGAGCTTAGGAGCTTACATCCCTCCCTCTTCTCTTTCTCTTGAGCCAGGCTGGCCTCATGGTGTATTGGACGGAGAACTGGAATTTGTAGGGACAGGATGTGAAGGCCTCTAAGATCCTTTCCAGCTCTAAAGTTTTGATCCAATTAAACTATTTTGTACGTACTTGGCTTTTCCTTATCTGTGTAGATAATATCTCCTAAGATGAATGAATGTAAACTCTTTGAGGGCAGGCTTTTAAATACAATTTTTGCCTTGGTATCTCCAGTGTATGGCAAAGTGGAATTTAATAAACATTTTTTGAATTTATTGAACAAGGAATGAATGAATGCATATCAGTAATACTGCATGAATTTATGAAAGCCATAGCATTCTGGTTTTATTCAGATCTCTTGTTCTGCTTCTAAGTCATGATACAGACTACCTTTATTTTTTTTTTTAACCCTTACTTTCTGTTTCAGGAACATCCCAAGACAGAAGGGCAAGAGCTAAGCAATTGAGGTTAAGTGACTTGCCCAAGCTCCCAAAGCTAGGAAGTGTCTGAGGCCATCGAGTGCTCCTGAGTCCAGGCCGGGTGCTCTATCCACTGTACCACCTAGCTGCCCTGTGCCCACCTTCATTAAAGTCCATCCTGAAATCCAGTTTAAAAGTAGGTGGGATTTTGGGCCACAACTTCTCAGGAATACTGTTTACCAAGGCTTGGAGGGGCTGCAGTTTGCATTGATGAATAGCAAGTTTACGCTGATGAAACCATAGGTTTTTTGAAGAACTGTAGTACTGTTATCACACATTATAAGCAATCTCTGCTCACTGAGCACTGTGAGACTATAAGTACCCTAAATACAGGAATGGAGGGATCTCATCCTCTCAATTCGGAATGAAATGATTCAATGTCTGGTGCATCCAAAGCAATCATCCCAGAAATACAGCCCATTGGCTGTGAATATTCCTGAGCACAGTCTGTGCTACCATGTTCCATACATGTCTAGAAGGGAGCTCAATTACTATAACTCAGTGGGCACTGAACAGGACATTTTTAAGTGATTGTTAGAACACTATAAAATTTCTTCCTTAAAAAGCGTAGATTTTGAAATCTTGAAATCATTCTTTCCAGTATAAAGGAGAGGAGACATTCACCTGACTCGTTTCATTATAAACTTATTTCTTAAAATAGTATTTAAAGCTACAGATAGGGATGCTGACTCCTCATGGCTCCATTTGGGGTTTGCCAGCTCTTCTGCTCAAACATGGTGCCTCATGTACTCATCATTTGTGTTCTTGTCAATAATAACATGGGAGTTATCATTAATATTAATAATTATTTTATTTTATTAATGATAATAATGTTATTACTATTATTAGTAGGGTTCGGTGGTAAAACAATTAGAAAACCTTGAGTGGGAAGGCAGGAGACCCAGGCTCTCGTCCCTGCTTTGCCAGATATTGATTATCTATGTGGTATGGAATAGGTCACTTGTCTTCTCGAGGACTCCTATTTACCATCTGCAAATTGGGAGGGCTAAATGAGCCACACTCTGAGGTGTGCTAAGGCTAGCTCTGACATTCCATGGTGTTTATAATTCTATTTATAGAACACTTCACCCACGTGAACTCATGGGGTTCTCAAAAACCCACAGAAAATAGACAAGAACACGGACAGCAGAGCTCTGGGGTTTGCGTGACATTTTCTCCACGATGACCTTGTGAAGGTCAGACTGTAAGTCTCCCTGTTTTACAGCTGGGCAGACAGAGAAGCTGAGACGAAATGACTTGCCCAAGGTGACACAGCTCTAAGTGGCAAGGCTAAACTAGACCCTGAATCTCTGGCTCTGGGGTGGATTAGTTGTTGTTGGGTTGTTTCTCAGTCTTATCAATGGACTCTTCTTGACCTCATTTGGGATTTCTTGGCAAAGCTACTGGAGTGGTTTGCCATTTCCAGGTCTGGCACTCTCCATCCACAAGTTCCCTTTCTTCAATAAAACCTCTCATTTCTGGGCTATGAAGACAAGACTTAGACCTCGTTGGAACCTTAGAGACCTTCTAAACCAATGGCTGGTTCTCTTTGAACATGCCCGATGGTCTCCTCCATTCCCACTTGCTCCCAGATAATTCCAGGAATCTGTTTTTAGATCAGTTGCTCCTGTTCCTAACCCCATAATGACGACTCTGCAGTTTATTACATAAGTGGGTTACTGCAGTGAAGCCATTAGGGGAAGACCGGAGAGCAGCTTCTATTTGTGACGATTCCAAAGCCCTGTGCTTTTAACAGCCATCCTCAGAGCGCACAAGTATATTTGCCTGCTCTAGCCGACAATCCCTTCTGCTGCTGCTTTCGCCTTGATATCTCTCTCCTTTCTCTACTGTGTAATATACTGTAGTTTATTGTGGAAGTGACTTATTGAAGAAACCTTACTGTACGAGAGGCAAAACTTGTTTAAAATAAATCCAACAGCTAGAATACTCCCCGAGGCCAAAGTGTACTTTGCCTTAATTTCTCTACTGTGTATTGTACATGCTATAATTGCTTTAAACAGAAGCTGCACGTACAAATTCTGCTTGGCACCAGAGATAGGGCTTCCCGGCACATGCAGGAGACCTGCTGGGCTCTGCTGCAAATCTGTGGCACCACCTGAGGAAACTTGCCGACGACTCTGAAAGAAATATTAGGCCTGACGCTCCCCTGAGTGTGGGGAGGAGAAGAGTGTGTGGCCTTGGGCATGTTTTGTTTATACAGGGGACAGGATTTTCTTGCAGGGGGTGAGGAGGGGGAGAATTAAGAGCAAAACACAGAGAACAATCAGACTGTGAGTTTCTCCAGGCCAGGGACCATATCGTCTTTTGCCCTCAATAAATTATAAGATCTTAGATGTAGAGCTAAGGAAGGAACCTTAGAGATCATCTAGTCCAACCTCATAAATTTACAGAACAATAAAAGGAATGCCCAGAGAGATGGGAAAGACTTTCCTAAGATCACATCGGTAGTAAGAAGCACAGTTGATATTCTCTTTTGGAACAATATCTGAAGGCAAAATATAAGACTATTTGAAGTAGTCTGAGAACTTTGTTTAAAAAAATGACAAGTTAGTCTTTGAATCCCAAACCCCACAAGGTCCTGCCAACAACCAGCTCATGTTTCAATTGTGTTCTATGATGGTAAACGACTTTTACACCCGTTATCTCATGAGATCTTCTTCAGATACCCGGTGAAGTAGATAATGCAACTATCAATGTCCCCATAGTAGATAGTGCAACTATTAATATCTCCATAGTAGATGGTGCAACTATTAATATCTCCATAGTAGATGGTGCAACTATTAATATCTCCATAGTAGATGGTGCAACTATTAATATCTCCATAGTAGATGGTGCAACTATTAATATCTCCATAGTAGATGGTGCAACTATTAATATCTCCATAGTAGATACTGCTACTATTAATATCTCCATAGTAGATACTGTTACTATTGATAACCCCATATTACAGATGAGGAGATGGAGGCCCAGAGTTGTGACTGGTCCAAAGTCATACAGCTGGTAGATTCTGGTCCCAATTTGAATCTCTTTCTGCTCTGAAACATTGTCTCTCAACACAATTTCTGCAACAACTAGCACCAGAAGGAATACCATATGCTCCTCCAATAGAGAAGAGCCAGAAATAAAATAAAAGACAGCATCAGGGGCATGTGGAGCCAAGAAACGTGGCCTGACGTGGAAGTGGGGCAATAAGTGTGAGAACAGAAAATAAGGGACTGTTGAGAGCCTGGGGCTGGGGGTAGGGTGGGGTACACTTGCAAACAGAGCACTAACTCATTCCAGGATGATTTCTAGCAAGATGGGCTAATCTTCTATAGAGAATTTATGGAGAGATGTGGAAAGAAGGATGAGAAGCTTTGAAAGGAGTTTCAGAAGGAGTTGCAACATCAAAATGATTTGGGGTCAATAAATAATATTGTGTACATTGCCGGTCACATACCTCCCCTCTTAGTGGGGCTAGAATGGTGACATTCAGGCAACACGATGACTGGTAAGAATTGTCAGACTAGGCACCTTATCAAAATCCTGATTTTTTTATAAAATTTTGAAAAAAATTAGCATCTGAAGCAGGGTGGAAGGTGGGACTGGCGGGCACCTGGTATGCCCATAGGCCACAAAATTCTAGAATCTCTGAGCTAGAAGGGAATTTCGGGATCACCTCAGTTAATCTGCACCTGAAGAAGAACCCTTCAACAACAACCTCCAGGTATTGTCCAACAATCCTCTAAAAGTGGAGAAGCTCTCTGGTCTCCAAGTGCTTGAGGCATACAGGAAGCTAGTGCTCCTTTGACCTGCCATGAACTGCACATATATACCTAAACATAGATGCAATAACAATCAGAGAAACAGAGATCGAACTGTTTGTGGACAGTGAGATGCCCATCTGGGTGTAAAGCCGTAGTGGAGGCCTCTTAAGATGATGTCAAGAAAGGACAGATCTGAAGAGAATGGAACTTTCTATATTACATGAAATATTAAAATAAGTGCCTCTTTGTGCCAAGACAAGCTGACATGTATGAGATATGTACACATGAGAGAGATGGAAGTTTCGGCATAGAGAGTTGGAGGAACAAGGCAAGGAACTCAGCTGAACCTCCTGAGGGGCAGAATGAAGCCACTCAGACTAAACATTTCCTGGATATACAAAACACACAGAATGAAGAAGTGACAATCTTCCCCGAGCCCATCGAGATCTCTTCAGAAAAAGGCTTTTTTTTTTTTTTTAAATCAGGAGGTAGCATGCACAGGATTTAGAATCACAGAATGTCAGAACTGGAAAGTGTCTAAAATTTCATACAACTTCTTCATTTAACCAATGAGGAACTGAGTTCCAGAGGATGGACTTGTCCAAGGCTATGCCAAGAATAAGAACAGAACCAGGGTTTGAAAGCAGATTCTCTGCCTCCAAGGCTATCGGTGAGCTTGGGTTTGTGTCCTGGCTCTAACAATTATGACCCATGAACCTTGGAGCACTGAATTTCACCTCTGTGAAAAATAGTGTCCAAAATATTCCCCATAAGAAGGGTTCTTGTGAAGATAGGCTCTTGCAAGCTTTGAAGAGCAGCAAGGTGGCACACTGAAAAGAGCACCAGGCCTGGAATCAGGAAGTTTTCTCTTCTTGAGTTCAAATCCAGCTTTAGACACTTACTAGCTGTGTGATTTTGGGTGAGTCACCTCACCCTGCCTGCCTCAGTTTCCTCATCTGTAAAATTAGCTAGACAGGGAAATGGCAAGTCATTTTACTACTTTTCAAAGAAAATTCCAAATGGAGTCAAAAAGAGTTAGATATGACTGAAATGACACAACGACAATAATAAAAAAGTTTCAAAGTATCTCAGGAACGAATGAGTTATTATTTTTTTTTTACTGTTTCTTGGCATATTAGGCTTAGCAAATCCTGATTAACTTGCCTCTTACCTTCTGAGAGATGGGTCTAGAGAGCTCCAAATTGAACATGCTCTTTTTAATTCATGCAGTACTTCCTTTTTCATGAACTTTAGGGGCTAAAGCATAAAGCTATAAAACATTTCGAAACTCCCAGGAAGGCAGCATGAAATCTGCATGGAAAATCTATTCCGGTTTCCATTCCAGAGTCATCTGACCTTAAAATTGCCATCTTCCCCAATCCAAGCTTCGAAATTTCCTTCTGGGGAAACATCTGGAATGGTGGTGCCAATTCACTCCAAAGTGGACTGCCTTTCAAATAAAAGAATTTTACCAATGGAATCTATGGCTCTTGTGGAAGAGATGTGCCAATCAGGAATGCAGGAAAGGCTTTCACAGCCACGGGAGAAGACGTGACGTTCTTCAGTCAAGGGCTGGGATACTCAAAACAAATTCAAGAACATTAATAGACACTCGAAGGTATACCAAGACTCAGGAAGTGTCATGCAGTAGGGTTAGGAGGTCAGGAGAGAAGCTCATGTAGGGTTAAAGGAAACCATTTTTTAGGATCCTTCTGAATATTCTCAAGTTATTTGAGGGGGGAAGATCAAAAATATATCCATGGGAATATTTGTAGACATGAAGGTGCACTGTCTCAGATGCTGAAATCCATGCCTGTGGCATTACAATACAAAAATGTAGTATATTTGGGAACCCCCCCCTCCCCGTTTGGTCAGGGAATAGAAGAAAGTCTCTTTTTCCTCCTAAAAATAGCAAACATACTTATACGTATACTAAGGTGAGGATTGAAAATGCAGATTGGAATTTGACCACTAGTTCCACAACCATTTAGAATAAACAGTTCTATAGCCCCTGCTCCTCACACACCTAAGCAGTTGCCAGACTGTCCACAGCTTCTTTCTTTGAAGCAAATCAGTGATTCTGATGTCTTATAATATTAGATGCTCATTAATCTCTCAGACATAGAGCAGAATATTCTAAGAAATGAATGGTAAGGAGCCAAATACCAAATACCAAAGAGGCATTTGTGGTAAAGTCACAAAAGAACATTGGTCTGGGCACATGGACTTGAGTTCAAAATCTAGTTCTGCTATTCATCAGCTATATGACTTTGGGCAAGTACCCAGCCCTCTTGGGTCCTCTATTTCCCTTTCTGTAAAATAAAGAGATGCAGTAGATGATCTCTAAGGGTCCTTCCAGTTATAAATCCTATTGCTTTATCATCCAGGGGCAGTGATGAAGCCATAGATATCCATAAGGTGAAAATCTAAACATGGAATATGAAAGGCTATTGGGGGTGGGTGGGTCTTTGTATTTCTTAAATCATAGCACAGTGCCTGGCACATCTAGCAAAAAACACTTCTTGAATAGAAACAGAACAATGTTTTTTGAATTGAAGTGAATTGGAAATGAATTGGAGACCAAGCAGCAGAGCTGAATCTCTAGATTATTTGGCTGCTTCCAGGGCCCCTTCTTAGCTGGTCTGATCCTAATTTCTGAGAGTGACAAAGGCTGTATTTGCACTGAATGTACATATTCATTCTCATTCTTGCAAACAAACTGATGGTAACTGTCACCTTCTTTTGTCTCCTCCTCTTTCTCCACATTATTTATGGAGAATCGATCCATTTCTAGCAGATATTTGCATGATGACACAACTGTGAGAAAAGACATTTTAATTGGAGGGGGGAAAATCACAAGGCTAAAGGGGAAAAAAGGTCTTATTTGTCTGATGTATTCAAGGCGTCGATCTCCAATATATGTATATGATGATGGTGAAACCTGCTCTTTTGGGGATTATGTCTACCTAAGGGCTCCTCTAATTGCTAAATTGCTATTCTTCTTACAGAGCAATAATTCTTACTTTTAAAAAGCCCCCTCCATCTCACAAGGTACCTATTTTGACTTTCATTTGCCAAATCAACTTTTGCTCTCTCTATTTAGAAAGAGACCCTTCTGCCTGAGAAACAGAAACGTTTTTACTTCTTGGGAGCTACTGTGCTGCAAACACAAGGCTTGCCACTACCCTCCTGCAATTCACAGCAATCTTGTTACTAAATGAACAAGACTGTCACAGGCGTACAAATGTAAAATCATTTTGAAATGGTCCCACTTAAGATCACACAATTTCCAAAGCCTATTGCTACATTTTATAATTCCTCTAGGCCACTGCGGGTCTCCTTTACACTTGCAATGATGCCCCTTTCAATTTGCATTTAAAAGACAGTAAATTGCAGGGTTCATAAACATTTTTATAGTGATTTATTGAAGACTAGGATGTCACTCCTGTTCTTCACACTTTAGCAGTCTTGAGAATCAGCTGCCGGCTGTATATGTAATCTTGCTGTTCCCATAAAGCATATAAGAACAAGCCCGTTTTGAAATCATTTTGTGAAAGACAGTGGCATCCATATTTATCTTTCATTTAGAAGAAAAACCCATTTTAATCAGCCTCCAAGTTATAACTCAGGCCCCATAATTTACAAAGTACTTGGTTTGCAAATCAGCCCTGCTAAGGAGCATTTCTTTATTCCAGCTGTGCACAAACCCCATCCCCCTTTAATAAAAAAATAAAAAAGAAGAAGAAAGGAAGGAAGGGGGGTGGGATATGGGTTCTTTTCACCCACACCCCTCAGTACACAGTTCATGAACAAATAAGAAATGGTCCTTTACTGGCCAGAGATGTCAAATGACAGTACAGATTCAAACAGACACTTCTAAACATTGATTTAACTGGCTTCAATTAACAACACTAAAAAGGGTCTGGGGAATTTGGAACATATTCTAGGACCTGTGAGACTCAGAGAAGAAGGAATCATGATTTGGAACTGGAAGAGACCTTAAAGGTCATATCATGCAACTCCTTCATTTTTCTGATGAAGAAACTGAGACCTAGAGAGAAGAAATGGCTTGTCCAAAGACACTTTTGAACTTGGGTCCTCAGACTCCAGAGTTGGCCTGTGCTGGGTTCATCTCACTTGTTCTCCCTCTGAAATGGTATAGGCAGACTAGATGGTAAATGATGCCAGAAAGAGTTGTTTCTGAGAGTGCCTGTGCTCACTCCTGGGCATGCCGGTGGGGTGCTGCTAGAGGGAGCATGGAAAGGTCTTTGAACCAAAAGCAGAGTGCACAAAAGAAAGGGAAAGAAAAAAAAAACCCACAGGCACCTCATTTGTCCTTCCAGTGACCAGGAAGGGAGTATTTCTTTCTACCTTTTTCACATTACAATAATGGCTTCACAGCTCTTGAAAAGAGCGCTAGTGCCCCGGCAAATGGTGCATGACACGGTGAAACCCTGGTCTTTGTCGCCACAGCTCCGCTCCAAAGAAAGTCCTTCCTTCTTTCCTTACCATTAACTGTGATGGAATGAGTTTTTCCCCCTTTTGATTCCACCCCCCGCTGCCTATTACAGTGTGACCTGATTGGGCTTACGCACCGATTATTTCATAGAGACATCCTTTTATTCAGGTTTGGGAGTTCATGCCTGCAAGGTTATCTGTTCACAAAGCAACGCCTCATTCCTCGCGTTCATTTTTGAAATCTGATCTCCTGGATAAGAACAAGACTATTCGCATTGCGTTTGTCAGATAAGTAGCTCGGCACTGGAGTAATAATTTTTGTGACTCTAGTCAAGGCTTCTGTTAAAATACATCAACCGATAAAAATGCAAGTATTGTAAAAATAACCTTTGCAGCAAAAAATGTAGGCCTGCCATTTTTTAAAAGTCCTGCTCTGTCCTTCTTCGCCACAGACATCTCCTCAGACCAACAACGCCTGTTTCTGGAGGTGTGTTTTGCACGATTATTTTTAAATGGTATTGCTATTCCCCAAGCATCACTTAAAGCTGGACGAGGGGAGGGATGGAGGGGAAGAATCAATGGATCGCTCATTATATGAATGAGGTTTTGATTAATTTTACTCAAGCCGTCTATCCAGTGTTGATCAGTAACATTTCCAGAGCCTGACAGATGAATGAATTGTTTCCAAAGGAACCGAGGCCTTGGTTAGTGTTGTTGGGAGCACTGGACCGCCCCCCACCCCCACCCCCACCCCGAGGGAATATTCGAACAACTTGGGTTCTGGGTCAGCTCCCAACAGGAAGTGAGAGGCAGCGGAGTGAATGCAATTCTCGTAGCTACTCTTGTGGGGTAGAAGAACCCCAGGAGGGGCCGCTCCCCCCTCCCCTGCCCGCCCCCAAAAGGACCCTTACAAAACGGGAGAGTGAAGACGAAAAGGAAGCTTAAGATTTCAGAATATGAGCCTTCTTTCCCATCCCTAGGACGCTGGGAGAAGGACTCCCCCTAAGGAAGCCCGGAAACGAGTTATAGAAATATTAGGGAGACAGCAGCTCGCCGGAGCCCCCGGGTGTTTCCTCTCCATCCGTGGCAGTCTCACAAAGAAGCCGGTGACAAAACTAGGCGCGGTGGTGAAGGTCTCCCAGGCTGAGCAGGCCAAACGGCGTGCACAGAACAGGGGCCCCAGCGTTCCTGTCCCTGTGCCTGTCTCCGCCAGAGCTGTGTACACCCAGGCCTGCAGCTGATAACACTGTAATAGTCCTCCTTTGAGGACCGAGGCTCCTGGGTGCTGATTAGTCATTTATCACACCTGGCAGCCCTGCTGAACTATAATTACTCTTTCCTTATCCTCCTGCGCTGTCATGTCCGAGAGGAGAAGAGAGGCAAAGGCTCCCGTTAATGACACATTACCCTCTTGACAAGCACTTAAAGGTTTTATTGTAAATATTCAAGATATAAAACATCCGAGATTCCCTTTTTAATTATAAAAAGCAATTTTCAGGGCCTCCCCTCCCCCCCAGACCGCAAAGTTTCAGCCCCGTTATCCTCTGCTTACTGCAAACAAACTGATTTTTCTTTGTCACGTAAACTCATTGCTACAAGTTAACTTCAGTATCTCCCCGCAATTATCAGACATATTGCCTATGAAATTGGTAATTTAAACACACATCACATTCCCACAAAAGTCAAATTTCCGCCCCGAAAGAAGGGGAAAATGTGCATTTATATGAAAAATTATATATGAAAAAAGCATAAAATATGGCATAAATAGTTCAGTTTTCCTCATTGGAAAGAGAGGAATTCATTGAATTTTTTTTTAAGATGGGTCCCTGAGTAAAAAAAAAAAATCTTCATAAACAGGAAAAAAAAAAGTGGAAATTTGCAGGTAGTTAAATCCCGATTGCTTCCTTAGAAGGTTTGGGGAGAAAACCATCTTCACATTCAATGATGCCTCAGGCTATTTATACATCTCAAAGAATGCTGAGAGGACCTTTTCCCTGATGGCGAACATGGGCCCAGGCCTGCTTTATCATGCCCCCTTACAAACCACTTTTATGAGGTAATCTCTCTGCTCTGCTCACTCCCTGGGAAGGCTCCAGGCTACCATGGCCCTCCTTCCATAACATTCTTAAGGTCAGAACAATGGCAAGACATGGCCCACTGATGTTAATAATACCTTTCCTTCTGAAGGAAAAAGACATAAAAGAGGCAGTGGAGTGTTCTGGAAAGCACACCAGCTGGGGAAGGAGGTCAGGGTTGGAGACTAGCCATGGGGAGGCTGTGGGACCTATGGCCAGTCATTTCAGCTTGGGACATAGTGGGACTGGACAGAACAATCTCTCCATGATTTCTCTGAAACCCTTCTACTCTAATACCCTTTGATTGTGAGTCTAGGTGATCATGGACAAGTCTTGCAATCTCTTTGAAACCTCAGCTTCCTTAAATAGACTAGATGACATCTAAGATTCTTTCCAATTCTAAAATTCATAATTTTATGATGTGGAAGTGGAGGGAAGGAGTAGGGGCAAGAAAAAATTCCTAGGTCTACTGTGAGATATGTAGCTGTCAAAATTCAAATTCACTAAACATTTTTTTAAAATCCTTACTTACTGTTTTTAAATCAATACTGGGTACCTGTTTCAAGGCAGAAGAGAGGTAAGGGCTACATGTTTGGGGTTAAGTGACGTGCCCAGTATCCAACAGCTAAGAAATTCTGAGTCACTAAATATTTCTTAAATATTCATCTATTTGAGACATAATGCAAGATACTGAGGATCCAAAGACAAGAAAAAAAAGAAAAATGGAAAGAGGAAAGGAAAGGAAAAGAAAGGAAAGGAAAGGAAAGGAAAGGAAAGGAAAGGAAAGGAAAGGAAAGGAAAGGAAAGGAAAGGAAAGGAAAGGAAAGGAAAGGGAAAGGGAGAGAAGAGGAGAGGAGAGGAGAGGAGAGGAGAGAGGAGAGGAGAGGAGAGGAGAGAGGAGAGGAGAGGAGAGGAGAGGAGAGGAAAAGAAACCATTTTTGCTTTCAAGGAACTTCTAGAAAGGCATATAGAAATAGAAGATATTTTAAAGAAGGAGAGAGCACTAACACTTATGAGTATAAAAGTGTATCCATTGGTACACAAAACCTAATATGCAATGTAGCTATCTCCTTATATATGATTAAATATAAATGCATAAATAGACATATACAGGATGATCCATTCATTTAAAAAAAATTAAGCACATGCCAATTAAAGGAATTGTGGGTTTAAATTAGTGTGACTGTTTAAATGAGTTAATTGTGGGGCCTATATGTATTTAAACATATATACATGCAAATCAACATACATAAATTATATCATAGACTGTGTGTTCATTATAGAAAGGACTGCACCCTCTTCATCTCTGCATGCCAGTGGGGGGGGGGGGGGGGATACAATGAATGGTATGCCATAACCAGTTGGGAAAAATTCACTGTAGCTGGAATATCTGGTCTATAAGGGGCAAGAAGAAAGTAGAATATGCTTTCCTGCCTGATACAGTCACAATCCATGTGTACATCCCCAGGTGATTTTAGGGGAAACTAGGTGGCCCAGTGGAGAGAGTGTCAGGCCTGGAGCTAGGAAGACTCATCTTCCTGACTTAAACTTTGGTTTTGGATACATACTAGCTTGGTGACCTGGGTAAGGCACTTAAATCTGTTTGCCTCAGTTCCTCATCTGTAAAATGAGCTATAGGAGGAAATGGCAAGCTACTCCAGTATCCTTGGGGAGAAAAACTCAAATGGGATCAGAGAGCTGGACATGACTGAAAATGACTGAACAACAAAGCTGATACTAAGGTAGAAGGCATCTGAGCGTTAGATGGGAACAACCACCAAAGAAAGGACCTTTCCCTTCTGTCTCTACCTCCCCACCTCAACCCAGGCAGATTTCATTAAAGACCCCTTCTTTAGCCTTCTTCCCGAAATTCTTTCCCCTTTTCTACTCCTGGCTAAAACATCCCCATCTCTACAGCAAAAATCTCTGACTCCCTGCTCCACTGTCTTCAACTTCTAGCTGGCTGTCCCCCATCTTGCAGAGCAAGGCTTAGGGCTTCTGGTCCTCTCCAGCAGAGCTGAGGCTGAACTCCCTTATATGATGTCTCTCCCAATTAAAGTGTGAGCCTGATAACAGCAAGGGCTGGGTTTTTTTTGTTTTTTGTTTTTTTGTTTTTTTATCCCTAGCCTAGAACATGGAACAAAGTGTTTAATAAATACTTTTTCATTTACTCATTCATACATTCATTCATTCACTTGTGGATTAATGACTTGATTGCTTCTTAAGGTTGCTGTCTCACTGGACTAATCAGTATCGGGATCATCCTTGGAGATGATTGAACACGGGGCAGAGGAAATGGTTGGAGGAATAAAACTGAAGATCAGCCTTTGAGGCTGTGCATGGTGCAAAGAGTATTCGCCTTCTAGTCCAGAAGACCTGGGTTCATTCATATCCCATATCCAACACTGAATAGCTTCAAAAACCACAGAGAAAGTTCATTGGATTTCTCCATGCCTCAGCTTCTACAACTATACAAAAGGGGATGGCAATCTTTAAATCATCGCCTACCTCCATGTATTAGAGAAACCAGAGTTCCTCATTAGGAGAAGCTGCCCATCATGACCTGGACCAGGACAGAAGACAGGGGACAGCTGGGTGGCCCAGTGGATTGAGAGCCAGGCCTAGAGATGGGAGGTCCTGGGTTCAAATGTGACCTCAAATGCTTCCTAGCTGTGTGACCCTGGGCAAGTCACTTAATCTCTATTGTCTAGCCCTTACCTCTTCTGCCTTGAAACCAACATAGTATAGGTAAGCATTTTAAAAATAAAAAGATAGAAAACAAAGAAATAGGGCTGGATCTTCTCTCTGTTGGCCTGTGGAGCACCAGCATGATACCCAAGAAGGCTCACAGGCTCATACATTTAGAGCTAGAAAGGAACTCACAGGACATCTAGTCTCTTTGTTTTTCAAGTGAGAACAGTGAGGCCTGGGTAAGATTATGACCTGCCCTTGGTCACTGATATTGTTAGTATCAAAAGTGGGATTAGGGGGCAGTGGGGTGGCTCAGTGGATTGAGAACCAGAACTAGAGATGGGAGGTCCTAGGTTCAAATTTGAACTTAGACACTTCCCACCTGTGTGACCCTGGGCAAGTCACTTAACTCTCATTGCCTAGCCTGTACCACTCCTCTGCCTTAGAACCAATATACAATATTGATTATAAGACAGAAGTTAAGGATTTAAAACAAAAATGGGATTGGCACTCAGCTACTTTGACTTAATGAAACTAGAAGAAGAAATGGCAAACCACTCCAATATCTGCATGTATAAATCTATATAAAATGTAGCTGATGTACATAGACTTCTCTTGGCTGCAAAATGCAAGGTCACAAAGTGAGTCATTGCTTCTTTTTCTTCTCTTCCTTTTATCTAGCTTGATTTATCTGGGCAGCATTTCTAGAATTCCACCCAACGGGTATCGAACCCAGATGAGGCTCTCTACTCCCCCCTCCAATAAAAGAGAACAGATTCAACCTTCTCTTCCCAGGTTTCTCCACTCACAAGTTCCCTTTGAGACTTTCTCCTCTTTCTTCATGTGACATTTGTGTCTCAGATGGGAAATTCCTTCATATGTTCACCACCTGTTCTGGCCTTTGTAAAAGGTGTGAAGCAATAGCAGAAACAAGGGATTGACACTCAGTCTAGTAAACCAAAGTAGCGCAGACTAAATAAAGAGGAATGAGGTAGGGGGGAGGGAAAGATCCTGGCAGATTTGAAGCCAGATGGCATCTTTCAATTTTTTTTTTCATCCTAGCATGGTATGGTTACTAAATCACCGGATAACTTTGTAGGTAGCAACACAGGAAGAGATCCATTTGTTACTATGGAAATGTACCTGAGGCTTGTGGAACAATGACCCCCTGCCCCTGGATGTGAATTTGAGAGACTGGGAAGACATAACCAGTTATCTCTTGTTTCTCAAAACACGGTAATTCCACAATTACTGTATCAATGAGTACACTGGATTTGGGATTAAGGGCAAGCCCAGCCTGGGTCTCATGCCAAGATCCCTCTGTGAAGCAGGCTGTGATGCTTGAAGGATGGATGGCCTCATCTTGGCAGGACTCCTTGCAGCAGCATCCGTTGGAAGAAGGAAGGGTCAGAAACAATTGATGGGTTGTGTGAGTAAAAAACTAAGCTATCTCAAAATAACAAGTCAGTAGAACTGGGATTAAGAGTGTTTCCAGAAACTGGAAGTGTAGACCAGCAAGATAGTAGAACCAGAAATCAAAAGGCAAAATTAATGTGCATATTCTAAGGCCAGAAAAGAGTTCAAGAAACCTGGTGTCCAAATGGTATTGAGCTCATGCAAAAAAAGAAATAACCAATTTAACTCACTGATATGGTGACCCTGTTGATGTCTTTTTTGAGCCCTAATAATTGGGGGAGACTGATCCCCTTTGATCTTCTAAATAATGTTTAGCTGTGAACAGCTCTTGGCTGCTGCTAGTTGCCTGCATTGGAAACAGCTGTGTTCATTCAGTACTGGACAATCAAGGATACGCCAAAATATGCTGAACCTATTCATCTAGTATATGATATCTCGTTGCTGCCTTTCTTATGGTAGATAAATTTAAAGGGTTCTGAGACTACACTATCTGAGGAAGATGAAGATGTAGAGAAGAGTATGACTTTGGGCAAATGACTTCCCTGTGCCTCAGTTTCTTCATCTATAAAATGAAGGGATAAGACTAGATCAGGGTTATCAGTGTTGTGCTGGTAAATTATTAATAACAGGCCCTCCAGGGGGAAAATATATGTATGACACACTTTTATGTTAATCTGAATTATTAGCATTTCCTCCATCACATTCTTATGTGAATAATCAAAACAATAAATCAAGCTCTGCTTTGTAGCATTTACAGATTTCCAAGGTGTAAATGTTCACATTAAAAATCTAACAAACTAGCCAGTTCAAGCTGGCTCATGTACATCCCTGTTTTTTTATCTTTTAGTGTATCATGGACTCCTTTGCTGAAACCTGTTGCCCCTTCTCAGAATCATGTTTTTAAATGTCTAAATTTCAATTCATAGGATTATAAAGGAAAACAATTATACTGAAACATAGTTATCAGAATTAAAAAAAAAAAGATTTTATGAATCCCAAGTTAAGAGTCTTTAGACTTGATGTTCTCTATGGTCCTTTCTAGCTCTAAGCCCTGTAATACTGTGATCCTATGAAGCCAATAGATTATGAGCTTTTGATGGTGAGAGTAAATTGAACTGAGGTGGTACCAGAGAGTCTGTACCAAAAGAACAAAGTAGAAATTTGCAAAACCAGTCGGGGTGATAGGTATTTTGGACAGGCAGGAGTTTGTTTAGGTCAGGATGTATAGATGAAGTATGGCTCTCAGTGAGACTGGAACTCAAGGAGATATGATTGGAGAGCTAAATGAGTGATGTCCAAGTGCCCCAGCCTCAGCATGGCTGAGTCAGACAGGAACATGGAAATCCCAGTTGAAGATCACACTGGCACCTCAAAGCAGGATATGGCGAGGACCACATGGCACCAGATTGCCCTAGAAAGTCATTTTGCCATTGCTCTTGCTAGCCTCCTGACCCCATGAAGACCTCCCTGGCTTAAAATCACTGCTTTAATCTCAAAACTTAAAACTTGGATCTTGTTTTCTTGTATTGTAGTGATCCTTGTGGTTCTTTACTTGGCCTGGCCTCTGCTTAACTTGCTTAAATCCTATTCTCTTTCTTCCCAAAAGGAGGAATTTTTCATCCTTCCCTTCTTCTGTCTCCAACCTTAAGTTGAGGTGATAATTTAAAAAATCCTTGGGAACAAGAATGTCTTTTATAGAGTCTAAATACTTCAGAGCTGGAAGAAAAAAATGCAAAAACCAATGCATAAGTCATTTGGTCCAGCACATAGCTAAATCATTCAACTGAAAAGCATTAAATAAAGCATCTATAATGTCCAAGGCACTGTGCAAGGTTCTGGGGATTCAAATACAAATGTGAGATAGCCCCTACCCTTAAGGAGCTCACATTCTAATAGTAGAACACAACCCATATGAAGGGGTGATATCCAGGAGAAAAGAATCTCTCCTATCACATACATGGTTATCCAGCTTTTGCTTGAAGCCTACAGTTAGGGAGCAACCAGTTTCTCTTGAGGCAGCCCATTTCACTTTTGGATAGCTCTTAAGAATTTTCTCCTAAAATCAAATCTGGATTGGTTTCTCTAACTTTCACCCAATGATCTTCATTTTTTCCCTCTGTGGTCAACTAGACCATGTTTAATCCATCTTCTACATATTGAACTCTTCAGATACTTGAAGACAGCTATCATTTTCTACTCAGCTTTTCCTTTTCCAGTCTAAACATTCCCATTCTTCAACTGATTCGAAAGCTTCCCGATCCAGTGAGAAGCCTCAAGGTAGGAAGATAGAGGAAGGATAGAAGTTCTGGATGCCACAAGGGGGATGGTGGAACCAAGTTAGAGATATGAGGTGGCAGGAATGAGTCAGAAATCCAGGCCTTATTGATTACAAAGGAGCCACAGCAAAAACTCTGATCAGTGGACTACTCAGAAGGCTTATACCCATCTAAAGATCCAAATTTAATACCACACAGGTCAGAGACGTGATAGAGAAAAGAAAGTGCCTGGCCGAAGGCCAGATCCCAGGTGGGAGAGATGGAGAAGGAAAGGAATTAAAGATGGAGCTTGGCCATAGGCCAAGCTCCAGCAAGGACAGGCATCAGTGAGAGCTGAGATCCAAGAGGAAGAGAGGGTGGAGGTTGCTGTGGCCCTGTATTTAATCTCTTTGATATGCAAATATACACAATACATAGGGATGATTATCATTGGTTAATAACAAGGTATAGGTGTGGTTTCTCTTAGCCAGGTGAGCACAAAGAAACCTGTTTTCCCCCCTAACCTGGGGGAAGCTGGGGTCAAGGGTCAGAGGCTTTCCCAGCCATGCTCAAGACTGAGCATGCTCTCTTCTAAGCCACTCTGTACATACTGTTTCCCTTGCCCATAGTTAGGGGTGGACTGCTGCAGATTCTAAAATGGAATGAGACTGAGGTCTTTTACTCTGTTGACTGATTTCCTGGTAGATGGTTCTCCAGCTTATCAATGAGTTTCATTAACTGAGAACTGAAAAAAATTCTCCAGACACTTATTACAACCTCCCAAATAAGGCTATACAGAAGGGGGATCATTATCCTAACCTGGACCATGTTTTCTTAAGTCCATCAAAACCTCTTGGTTGTAGAGAGAGCTGTGAAAAGGAACTCAGGACTTTTTCCTCAGCTGTCTTCTAATTTTTGAGCAATTGGATGGCACAGTGGCTAGAAGGCTAACTTTAGAATCAAGAATACCTACTTCTGGCATGCTAGTTGTGTGAATATAGGGAAATTACTTAACTTCTTAGTGTCTACCCCAAAGAAATTCTATTAGGAATTATAGATAAGCTGTTTAAGACAGGTGATGGGAATTTCCAAACTGAGGAGACCATAGATCTGGTCCAAAATTTTTTTTTAAAGAAAAAATACCAAGAGACTCATTGATAGACAAATCTAGAAGAGTCAATGTCTCTATCTAGATGTTCACTAAAGGCAGAATATTATAATGGAAAGAATGCTTGAGTCAGGTGATAAGTCTGTTTTTATTCAACATATCAATTTTTCTCTCTTGACCTCAGTTTCTGAATCTATATAGTGGAGATAATAATACTTGTACAAATATGCAAGAAGAGGCCAGGGAGCTTGAGCCAATACACCTATGGCTCTCTCATTGCCAAAAAAGTAAATTAGCTTGCCCTTGTTTCTAAACATAGAACACCATGTGCAGAAATGCAGTAATATACACTGTCAGGCAGAAGGGAACTGAAGCATGAGAGTGTATGAGGAGTCCTTGATGATATATTTTCCAGGATTCCTCAAAGTATCTCTTACAGCAATATTTCATGCTAAAATTAACACAGGAGGAAAAAACAAGAAAGATGCTCCCTTGTTCAAAAATATCATTTATTCCTTCCTTTCTAGACCTGTCTGTACATGGGAAAGAATGAATATGTTCTAGAGGTTTGAATAAAGTTGAGGAGAAAAAAAAACTAACAAAACCTCAAAACTTTAAAAAATGTCTTGGTCTTGTTCCTACAACAGAGAAGAAAATGTGTCCGTGTGTCCATATACTTTCTAACCAAACCAGAGTGAAAGGACCATGTAGCTTAAAAAATCAATAAATGCTGTATTGCATAAGCAAGCAACAATGAAGATAATGCTAAGCTTCCAAGTTCACTTATGTTTAAATCTACTAATCTGTGGTAGATGATGTCAGTAGGTCTACTTGAAAAGATTGCTGAATGTCATCAAGCAAATTATAAATTAGAAAAAAGATTTTCTCTTTGAAAGCTCTTTAGATTTAATCATGACAGATGGTAAAATATTCACAACCAGCATCCCTGATTTCATCCCAAGCCATGCGAAAGGATGTCAGAATCAGGAAGCACCTTAGAGGTCACTGAATCTCATCTTAATTAAGCAACAATGCCTTCAACTATATCCACAACAGGTGATGATCCAAAGTTCCAGTGATGGGGTAGGCCACTACCTACCAAGCAGTCTATTCCACTTCTGAATAGCTCTATTTGTTAGAAAGTTTTCCTCACATCAGCCCAGCCTCCTTCTCCACAATTTACAGGATCATGACATTAGAGCTTAACTTCACAGTTGGAAGAAACCTTAGAGATGATCATTAGACCCTCTCATTTTCTGATTGAGGGAAATGAAAGCCAATGAAAATGAAAGGACTTGCCCAAAGTCATTCAGAAAGAAGTCACAGAGATAAGATTTTTAAAGTTTTTTTTTCTTAATTGTTGAACATTTTCTTCCTTCAACTAAAAAAAGGGGGGGAGGGGGAGGAAAATACAAAACTCTTATATCCATTGAGCACAGCAAAGAAGAATATATCTCTGAACTGGTGATGTTCAAAAATACACATCTTATTTTGCATATACTTCTGCCAGGAGAAGGGAAGATCACTATCAATATTCTGTAATCCAAATTCTGTAAGTCTTATAAAATTAAACATTTTTATAAAACTAATGCTATTACATATTCTTCTGGTACTGCTTACTTCCCCTTGCATCAGCTCAAATGAATCATTACACATCTCTTTGAAGCCTTCTTTTTTCCTCATTTCTTATAGCACAACACTATTCCATTAAATATTTATGAATCACCTTTTGTTTGGCCATTCCAATTGATGGGCATGTCCTTAGGTTTCAGTTTATTTTTTTTTCATAAGTAAAAGAATTGCTATAAATGTTATTACATGTACCATATAGAATATTTTCTTCAATGGCAAAATTAGATCAAAGGCTATTTATTCTTTAGTAATCACATAAGTCCATAATTGTTTTCCAAATTGTTGGACTCATCCATAGCTCCATGAATGATGCATCAATGTGGCTATTTTCTCAAAGCCCCTACAATCTTTACTTTCTTTTTTTTTTAAGTCACCTTTGCCAATCTGAGATGTATGAGGTGAAACCTCAGAACTGCTTTAATTTGCATTTCTCTAATTATTGGTGATTTGGAGTAATCAGGTGGTAATAGATAGCCCATTTTACTTCCCTTGAGAATTTCCTATTTATATCCTTAGATCATTTATCACTGGGACATAGCTCTCATTCTTATAAGTTTGAATCAGTTCCTTGTACAACAGAATTGTGTTTCAAATTCAGCTTCTATGAGCATCATTCAATGTTTTTTGTATTTACTATCCATTTTGCCTCTGTCCTCATCAATTCCAGTAGTACAGAATCTTCTGAGGGCAAGGATAATATGTATAGTAACCTCATATACTTGATGGTGGTTATCACATCCCCCTAAGTCTTTCCTTTCCAGGATAAACATCCCTAATTCCTTCAACTGCTCCTTAGATGGCATGCTTTCCAGACCCTTCCCTTTCCTCTGTTAGCTGGCTAAGCCTGAAAACCCTAAACACATAGAAAATAGAATAGATAGTACAATAGAGAATAAAGAACCAATTGTGCTAAAGCTAAGTTTATGGCATTTCAGTCCCAGAGTAGGGGAAAAAAGAAAGCATTTTGTGTTTAAAACAAATCAGAAATACCCCTGACCAATGATGTTTTGCAATAGCACATTATAGGTCATTAACAAATTATAATGAAGACATCCAAAAGCCTGTATATTCTCTATCTCCTGAGACACACATTGGATGGTCACGGCCATGACACATGTTAACACTTAAGCCCTAGTGGCGTGAGCTTCCAGAGTGCAGGGCTGTTTATTTCTCAATTTATAATAGTGCTTTCTATACAACTTACTGTCCTCAAAACCTTGTTTTTTTTAAAGTGGTGCTTTTATGGAAAAATTAACAATATTTGTCAAAGTATGCCTATTTTATACTATATACTGTGTGTGTGTGCGCACACGTGTGTGTGTGTGTGTGTGTCTATGTCTGTGTGTGAGACGTTATGGAGAAAGTTTTATATAAGGAAATGGCTGGGGGTAAGATGGTAGGGGCACATTGGCAATATCCATCCTTCCTTCCTTCCCTTTTTTTTAAGTCCTTATCTTCCATCTTAGTATCAGTTCTAAAAAAGAAGAGCACCAAGGATTAAGCAATCAGGGTTAAGTGACTTGCTCATGGTCTGATATTGTAGCATACCAGGCATATCAAGTCACCCACCCACAGATAAACAATATAGGACTCTGTGGAGGGTCTCTATAGTTATGAACCTGGGTCCTCCAGACTCCATGCACCCTGGTAATGGACTTTCATAAGGGCTAGATCAGTGAGGAATGCTCTAGCTGACTTAATTATACTACCTCTGATTTCTAGGTAAAACACAAAGTGATTTTCAACAGATTTATATCACACACCTAAATTCTGGAGGACAAAACACTAGCGCTTGCCTCATGTAGCAGGGAAATGGCTTTGCCTTTTCCAAGCTCCTGTTTGGCACGTGTCATGGTGTACCAGTTAAATCTGACATTTCTCCCACATACATTTTGTATTTTAGAGAAATGTGTTGGCTATAACTCTGACTCTGAAGTGACCCTACAAGGCACCTCTCAAGGACAGGCAAAGGTCAGTCCGATGCAGTTTTGGCTTCCAGCCATGACCTCCTGACATAGCAACTGCATTCCTCAGCAAGGCAAGCTTTGTGCCCGAGACCCTAGCCCATGGAGCCAGCTAATGCAGCCAGTTGGAGGCTTTGACTGTCACTCCCGCTCTCCTCCTGAAATAGAATTAGTTCACATGGGAGGCTCAAGAGAAATCATTAGCCTACAGTGAACTGCATGCAGAATGATGACGCCCACTAAGTAAGTAAGCCTTGGGCTTGGGCTCTGCCTGCCTCCCAAAGATGTGAAGTGATTTGGGATAACGAGGCTGTGACACCACTCTTTACCCTGGCAGTGTTGACATGCAGCATTCAGGACAACACAATGGACACAAGAGCTGAGCACAAAGAGTTACAGAGTGAACCCTTTCCAATTCCCTGACATAATATGCTATGTCGGTGTGATAGAACAGACTGGAGTAAGTTCCCCCCTGATCATCAGGGAATGAAGATCTCTCTCCAGTTAAGCCCTCAATGAAATCTAGTGTATATGTGGCAACAGCTTCATCTGCCTGGGAATAAATGTGCTCTCCCATTTATTTGGCAGTTCTGAAAGAGTTCGAGTCCAAGGAAAGGGTGCTTTCTTCTAGGGCTCTGCTTTTGAAGGGGCCACAGCTGGGGTAGGAAGCAACTAAGCCACACTCCTTCTGGGAGTGGTTTTCAAAATGCTCCTTCTTCCCAGAAAATTGGTAGTGGTACAGATTTCTCCACTCGTGTTATCGTCTTCATCTTAGCAGAGACAATCTCTATGGCAGGCAAGGTAGAGCATCTTATTCTAACCATTTGGGCCACACACAACAAATGGGGAAAGGTTCATCCCTAGAGCAAAATTCTAAAGGTAAAGTATGTCCTGGTAACAATAGTCTCTTCCTTTGGCTTTTTGTTCCCCATAAAATGCCCTCAATCAGCTCCATTACTTGCTTCTCCTCCTGCCACACATATAGAGTGATACCCTCTTCTGTGGTCTTTTCAAGGAAGAAACTAAAACTTCTGAAAAATTCATTCGCACTAAGATTTAAAGGCTCTCATGTATTATACTAATAGACATAGAATATCACAGCTGGAAGAGATCTTAGAATTTAAAAACAATCAAGATATTAGAATATTAAGAACATAGAAAAAACATTTTTGAGAGGCTGCTGAGAACATAGTTCTAACATTGAATGAAGAATGTCAACCTTGAAGTGACCTTAGAGATAACTGAATGCAATTTCCTCATTTTTACTTCTGGAGATCAAGACCTAGAGAAGAAAAATGATGTCTGCTTTGTGAAAGATGAATGTCAAATAATAATAATAGTTTACTCTTGCAACTTAAAGTCTCCAACGTGGGAGAGGGTGAAATTTCACCAGTACATTGGAAGAAGCAGAAAAGGAGAAAAAGATTTTTATAAAATCTAAGACATGGGGGCAGTTGGGTAAACTCAGTGGATTGAGAGCCAGACATAGAGACAGGAGGGTCCTAGGTTCAAATCTGGCCTCAGACACTTCCTAGCTGTGTGATCCTGAGCAAATCACTTGACCCCCATTGCCTAGCCTGTACCACTCTTCTGCCTTAGAACCAATACACAGCATTCATTCTAAGACAGAAGGTAAGGGTTTAAAAAATAAATAAAAATAAATAAAAATAAAATCTAACACATTCTTGGATCCCCTCAAACCACTCTGTCTGAGAGCTGCGATGCCTTTTACTCACAAAGAAGTCCTGAATGTTATGCACAGTAAATATTTACTAAATAACTATGAAGATGTAGACAGAACCAAGAATTTCTTTCCTCCCTCCCTCTCCCTCTCTCCTCTCCCTCTCCTCTCTCTCTCTCTCTCTCTCTCTCTCTCTCTCTCTCTCTCCTCTCTCTCTCTCTCTCTCTCCTCTGTCTCTCTCTCTGTCTCTCTGTCTCTCTCTCTCTCTCTCTCTCTCTCTCTCTCTCTCTCTCTCTCTCTCTCCCTCTCTCTCTCTCTCTCCTCTCCCCCCCCCCCCCTTTCTCTCTCGTCCCTCCCTCCCTCTCAAATCCAAGCTACTCTGGATAGCTTTCTCATTTCAGAAAATGTTGAAAATAGCACCCTGCTAGGATCCAAATCTGACTAAATCTGTCTAACAGTCTTAGCAGAGCTTGGCTTAGTATCTCAGCCCACTCTCAGTGGTGCTTTTATTTGGCAAATCAAATCTATTTCAGAACGTACACGAGGAGACTGGTGATCAGCAGCTATTAATGAATCCTTCTTAAAGGCTCACATTATTTCAGGGCACATCTTCTTAGATTTGGGGATCTAGACCTAAAATATTACAGGTCCGCCGCATCCAAATGATATTCCGCACATCCACACATCCCTTTCGGCCTGCTTCTGTCAGAAAGCTGCCGAGCGTACAATTGCAGCACACAGCTAACCATATAATTGATAACTCCCTCGTCTATTCGCTGTGGGAATCTGTCAGTTAAAGTCTAAAGACACAGACACCACACCACACACTATGAAAATGAAACTTACATAAGTCTTCCTATGGACTGCAAAGGGTCTGAATGCACAACATTTGCTGTTTAATTGGATGGGGCCGGCGTACCAGTGCACACACGTGTGTTTCAGGCGGCGGCGTGCCGTGGTTGGGCTCTTTCTGACAGGCCTAGTTAGGGAAGAGGAGGTAAGACTTTCCCCAGGTAATTGCTCAGAATCATGCTTTCAAAGGCAAGCTGATTCACATTTGCCTGTCTGTATTTTGCAAACAGGCAGAGGTGGAACACAAATGAATCGTCTTTAGGCCAGTGCGCCAGGGATGCTGTTTCATCAAAGCAAGCTTGGAGGAGGTAGAAGCCAGGCCTGTGGCCACCCCACCCACTTCCACTCCTCTTCCCACGACCATACCAGGGGAGAAGATCTTTCTGAGGCCACGTGCCCGGACACTAGCAGTAAAATATGCAGCGTCCGAGATCCGAACCGTCCATGACTGGGGTTCGCACCGTCCTTAGAAATGTGGAGTGAGGAGATCTACAGCCCTCTCTGAGAGGCAGTATGATCCGACAAAGGATTCTGTACTTGGAGACAGATTCCCGCTCTGACAAAGGACCTTAGCAGGGTGACTATGAGCGAATCAGTTATCCGTCTGGACCTCAGTTTGCTCAATTGTCAGGATGAGAAACGAATGCTTGCAGTACCTCTCTCCCCAGATTGCTCAGTTCGATTCAACAAATATTTATTGAGGATTTAGAATAGGTAAAGCTTTTTAGTCCGCCTGCTTTAATATAGTCAGCTGGCCTCAGAATCAGGAAAATCTGGATTTAAATCTTTCCTTTGACTAATGATGGGTACATGAGCCTGAGCAAGTAACGTGACCTCTTACTGTCCCAGGTAACTTTTTTGTTTTTTACAAATCTGATGACTTTACGGGCATGGCAAGTAACTGTGTTTTGTGGAAGTCGATATTAACAGTGTTTGTATCTAGTGATCAGTTTCATACCATACCAGGTGACTTTCTACAGTGATGAGAATGGTGGCATTCATTGAGCAGAATTCAGATTTCACTACACCAGTGAAATCACAGAGGGGAATAACAACAACAAAATAAATGCAGGGAACTGCTGAGACAAAGAAAAAAATGAAGCAAAAAAAAAACAAAAAAAAACCAATAGCTTCTGGGGAACCCAATATGTAAAAGATAAGTAAACACAAAGTAATTAAAAGAGCAGAGAGCACAGGAATCAGGGCATTATTTCGCAGAGGTGGTGACACTTGAACTAAGTTCTTGAAGAAAGCTAAGCATTCTGGGAATCAAAGATGGGAAAAGAACACATTCAAGGTCTGTGCAAAGGTACAGAAGGTTGAAACAAAACAGAACTCAGGGAACAGCAATTGTGGGCCAATTATGATGAATGAATGAATGAATGAATGGAAAGCTTTTATTTAGAGCAAACTGTGAGGGCAGCTGGGTGGCTCAGTGGACAGAGACCCAAGCCTGGAGTCAGGAGATCCTGGTTCAAATCTAGTTTCAGACACTTCCTACCTGTGTGTCCCTGGTCAAGTCACATAACTCTTATTTCCTAGCCCTTACCACATTTTTGCATTGGAACTATTAATATCAATTCTAAGATAGAATGTAGGAGTTACAAAAAAAAAAGGCTTACTATGTGCCAAGCACTATGCTAAGTGATAGTGACAGAAATATAAAAGCAAGGTAGTTCCTGTTCCAGGAAGGTGTGGGGGGAGATTAAACTAAAAGGGAGTCATGACTGAGAAAATATATTTTGAAGGGGGCAGCTGGGTAGCTCAGTGAATTGAGAGCCAGGCTAGAGATGGGAGGTCCTAGGTTCAAATCTGGCCTCAGACACTGCCCAGCTGTGTGACCCTGGGCAAGTCACTTAACCCCCTTTGCCTAGCCCTTACCACTCTTCTGCTTAGAGACAATACACAGTATTGACTCTAAGACGGAAGGTAAGGGTTTAAAAAAAAAGATATTTTGAAGTGGGAAGACATAGGAATAATGAGCTTAGTCACAGAGGTGTCCATTGGCGTACCTTTTCCAGAAGCAATGCTAATACTTTGTTGACTCTTGGCAAGATGTTGAAAAGCTTGGGGGAAGGCAATGGATGAGATGCAAGGGGGAACTTTGGAATGTGGTGATACATGCTACTTTCATTCAAATGTAAAAGAAAAGCAAAAAAAATGTAAAAGGCAAATAGGATATGAAAGATAGTGTGGTGCTGGTTAGATGGTGGGTCATAGATTTAAAAAAAAAACAAAAACAAAAACAAAACATGGAAGGACCAAACATGAAATGATGAAGAATAAAATGAGCATAACCAAGAGAATATTATATGCAGCGCAATAGAAATATTGTTTGAAGAATGTCTTGTCTATGTCCACCTCCAGAGAAAGAACCAATAAATAGAAACAAACAAAATACAGTTTTATATACATGCATATATCTTTTTGTCAAATGATGCCTTCTCTAGGAAAGAAGGGAGAGAAGGAGAGTGGAGATAACCTAGAAATGTTAATGTAACAAACAAATAATTTTTTTTAAAGATAGGGCCACATATTTGTTCTGGCTAACTAACCAATCAGGACAACATGGCCTTAGCCCAATAGTGTGAAAGGTGAGTGGCTAAGTCTGCAAAGATATGTTCTTAAAGGGTCAGAAGGTCTAGAGTACACAGTAGGCAGATTGAACAGCAAGAGACAGTCAGGATGAATGGCCAACAGAGCAGAAATGTAGACTGAATGAAAGGGAAATGTTTGCAAAGGTAAAGCCAGTGCGGGGAGTCAGTGAATGGTTTTAAGTGATTGGTGAGAAATTTATATATTTTATAGGCAAATTTATATATCATATATATATATATATATACTACAGAGAAGTGATGTTTTAGGAACTTGTGCTTTGCTATTTCTCTTAAATCTTATCCTATCTCTATCCTTTTCCCATTACTGATGGTAGTTGGCTGAGATAGACTGGAAGCAGAGTGATCATTTAGAAGGCTATCATAATGGTCCAGAGATGTGTCGTGAATTAGGCTAGTTGTCTCATGAGTGGGAAGTCAGAAATAGATAAATGTAGCAGAGGCTGAATCTGTAAGTCTTTGCAAACATTGAATATGGGAGGTGAGTGAAAGGAAGAGTCGTTGATGACTCTGAGATTGTGAACACGAATAACTGGAAAGATCAAATGCCCCCAAAAGAAAGGGAGCAGTTTGGAGGAGAGGAGGCTATAGCAATCAGTGCTGTTTTAGATACATTAAACTGGAGATGCGTATGGAACTTCCAGGTCTTACTAACCAAAAGGCTATTTCTCTTTACCTACTCTGCCATAGTGATTCTTTGACACCCCTGATATATACTCATTGTGTTACCCTGAGTAAGTCACTTAACTCCTGGGTAACTAAGATAACTCTCTAAGATCATAAAGTACAAAGAAAGGGCTGATTTGTACTGGTTTAGAGAGTTCCTCATCTGGGAATTTCTTATACCATTGAAATTGTGGGTCTAGATTTCCAAGGGGAGAGATATCCAGGAGTGTTGCAAGGAAAGCACTTTTTAACCTATCAATTATTACATAAAGATGAACTATTTTCTAGTGGCATTTCACAACATGGGACCCCCCTCACTGCAACCATGGAGCTTCCCTCTGATACACGTTAATGCCTCATATTTCCTGGAACCAGTCTCCTCACCTGGTCATTTCCTTACCATGTTGTCTACACTGGCCTTTATACTCATCTCTCCAAATTGTTACCTTTGACTAAGCCTCTCTGGGTCCCCTGGTTCTGAGTTTCTTCTATATCTTATCTGGTACAAGGCCTATACTACTTCCTGGCCATCTCTCCACTATGTCATCCTACACATACCTCACCCTACTCCCACACCATCTTCCAATTTCCTCTTGTGTGTTTTATTTTTTCCCTTTGGAAAGTAAGCTCCTCAAGGCCAGAGATTATCTTCTTGATTGTTCTGTATCCCCAGGACTTAGCACAGGACCTGGCACAGAGTAGACAATAAATGCTCTCTCTCTCACACACACACATCACTCTCACTCTCTCTCTCTCTCTCTCTCTCTCTCTCTCTCTCTCTCTCTCTCTCTCTCTCTCTCTCTCTTTCTCTCTCTCTCTCTCTCTCTCTCTCTCTCTCTCTCTCTCTTTCTCTCTCTCTCTCTCTCTTTTTCTGTCTCCCTCCCTCCCTCCCTTCACTACTATCCTGTTCTGATGCTTACTGTGGTATAGAGGTGACCCCAAGTTCTTGTCAGACAAGTACAGTTCTACAAAGCTGAAAAAGCTTTAAATACAAATATCAATGGATTCCATGTTTCTCAATGTAATTTAAGATTAAGTTAACTTGGCTATCCTGTTACTCTGTTGATGCCAATCAAGCTTATCTTGCACTAAAATCCTCCATTTGTACGTTTGTTGGGTTTTTTTTTTCCTCTTATGGTTAGGGATCCCCTTGTCTCAGAGATCTTTAAGAACAAGACTGATATCAATAGGTCTGGTTAGATTTAGTCATTTCTAAATGGGGTGGTAGGTTTCTGAAGAACCTTTAAAAATCTCCACCAAACAAAGTTTTTTATGATCCATTTGCACTGCCCAAATGCTACTTCTGCCTATAGATTACTAAGTGAATTCATAATCTTGTAGTTACCTTGTCAATTCAGTCACTGAAAGAACTAGCTTAGAACTTAGAGTGCCTGTGATCAAGTAATGGCTCAGTCTCTTACTAGCTGTGTGATTTTGAGACACTTCATCTTCATGATTCTCATCTTCAAAATGTGAGAGCTGCCATTGATGA